>NW_022436948.1:18352842-18489796 GCF_009761245.1 Sapajus apella | reverse complement strand
ACATATATATATATATATATATATATATATATATAGAGAGAGAGAGAGAGAGAGAGAATATATATATATATAGAGAGAGAGATATATAGAGCATATACATATGGAGAGAGAGAGAGAGAGAGAGAGAGAGAGTCTTACTCTAACACCCAGGCTGGAGTGCTGGGGTGCAGTGGTGCTATCAAAGTCCACTGTAACCTCCACCTCCTGGGTTCAAGTGATACTCATACCTCAGCCTTCTGACTAGCTGGGACTCCAGGTGCACACCACCACCTTTGGCTAATTTTATTTGTTTATTTTTTACTTTTTGTACAGACAGAATCTCACTATGATGCCAGGGATAGTCTCAAACTATTGGGATTACAAGCATGAGCCACCACACCGGCCAACAAACTTTGATATTACTAGACAATCTTTATTTGGGAGGGAAGAGGAAATTTCCTAAACATGAAAGAAAAAAACATCACTCAGCAAGCGTGTGATAGATTTACTTTTTATGCCGCCTTGAATTTGCTGGTTTCCACACATGTGGCAGATAAACTATAGGTTTCCCCCTAGAGAAACATGAATTGGAATTAAGCTTTTAAAAAACTGATGATAGACACAAAATCTCTCAATATTGCTCAAACATATAGCAAAAACGTATTCTCACATGTCACCTGGGGGCCAAGAAAGATATAGTGTGGCTTTGCTCCAAACTGCTTGTTGATTAAAGCAATGGGTTTGCAGGTAAATATCAAGTTTAATTCTAGTTTCCTTCTCACTTCATATCTTAGACCCAGTCTGGACATCTGATTCTATGTACTTGGCTTTGGTCTGTGGTGTTTCAAGAACCTCTGCAGCTTCTCAAAATACGGCTGTGTTTAATCTAATCATCTACAGGAACAGAGTCACACACAGATCAGCACAACCAGAGAACACCTTTTAACCACACCAAAACACAGAGAGCTTTGCTGTTGTGTCTCAACCACTTCCTAAGTCTCAGCTGAATATTTGGTCTTGGCTTTTTAAGTTGCCTGAGTTTAGCTTAGGAAGCACACTGGGGTCTTTCACAGTGGAGAGATTCACTTAGTGCATTTTATAATTAACTACTATAAAGCAGAGCTTCGGCATGTTTGCAAATTATGGATTCCATTAGTCTAAATAAAATCAGATTGTTCCTCCTAGCATATTAGAAGCTGGCCCAACATCAATAAAATTATTGTTTTTAAGAACCATGTGTGCAGCAGGTGAAATCTTTATTATTACAAGTCAATAATAAAAGTTTGACAAGTTAAAATATAAACTCAAAATGTAAACTTACATTAACTTGAAAACTTTCTGCAGTTCACATTTGGATTGTAAAGTGGCTGTAAACACATTCTTCCCTCCACTCAAGGAACATGGATGGGGACTGTGTTTTTGATAGTTTGAAGTGACTTCCTGAAATGCCTTAATGATTTATAACATTCACTTGCATATAACACAAGAAGAAAAGCAATTTGCGACTGCCTATCCAGAGTCAATGTCAATCAATATCCATCTTCCAGAAGCCCGTATTGGGATCAGTTGATTAGTTACCTTCATAATCTAGCTGCTTTTTTGAAAAAATTAGCAGGAAAAACGAAGTGTTCTAGTTATCAAATGGTACGTGATAAAAGTAACTTTTCATAGTTCATTTTTAACTTATGTCATTTTGACTGTAAGTAATCTAATGCCATGGATAGAAATGGTGCCAGATACAGACTTTAACTCTGCCTCTATTTACCTTATGTGTTAATTCTCAAGGTAGGATTTTTTTTTTTTTTTTTTTTTTTTTTTTAGGTGGGAGGCTCACTCTGTCACTCAAGCTGGAGTGCAGTGGTGTGATCATCACTCATTTTACTCTCTGTCTCCTGGCCTCAATCAATCCTCCCACCTCAGCCTCCTGAGTAGCTGGGACTACAGGCATGCACCACTATGCCCAGTTACTTTTTAAAAAAAAATTTGTAGAGGCAGGGTTTCCCTATGTTGCCCAAGCTGTTCATTTTCAAAGAATATTTCAATTCTGTTTATTTGTGTACAAAATATACCTGACTTTCTATTTTAAATCACTGTGAAGAGAAATAGGAAACAGTTGGGCACTTCCATGAGAACCTGTAGGTAAGTTAACGAAAGTGTTCTCCTTGCTCAAATATGTCCTTTTACAGCTTATAGAAAAAATAAAGTAGAAAAATTATGAGAACAGCTTGGGAATCCTCTCCCAGCTTGTGTTTTGAGCATAGCAACATATTCACACTGTTTGCATAAAGGAAATTACACATTTTGGAATGAGGCTCAAGCAAATTAAAAACACTGGAAAACTGAGCATTCAAAACATCATTTTCATCACCATACTTTGGCCATATACACAACTTCCAAATCTAGAAAGTTGCAAATGTCTAGTAAAAAGAAAAGGGGATGGTGATACCCCATCTCTACTAAAAATACAAAAATTAGCCAGGCATGTTGGTGGGTGCCTGTAATCCCAGCTACTTGGGAGGGTGAGGTAAGAGAATCTCTTAAACCCTGGAGATAGAGGTTGCAGTAACCCAAGACAGCACCATTGCACTCCAGCCTGGGCAACAAGAGCGAAAGTCTGCCTCAAGAAAAAAAAAAGGACCATTCAAGGCATAGATATGGTCAAAGACTTCATGACTAAAACACCAAAAGCAATGGCAACATAGCCAGAATAGACAAATGGGATCTAATTAAATTAAAGAGCTTCTGCACAGCAAAAGAGACCATCATCAGAGTAAACAAGCAACCTACAGAATGGGAGAAAATTTTTGCAATCTACCCATCTGACAAAGAGCTAATATCCAGAATCTACAAAGAACTTAAACCAATTTACAAGAAAAAAACAACCCCATCAAAAAGTGGGTGAAGCATATGAATGAACGCTTCTCAAAAGAAGACATTTATGCAGCCAACAAGCATATGAAGAAAAGCTCATTATTACTGGTCATTAGAGAAACACAAATCAATACCACATTGAGATACCATCTCATGCCAGTTAGAATGGCAATCATTAAAAAGTCAGGAAACAACAGATGCTGGAGAGGATGTAGAGAAATAGGAACTCTTTTACACTGTTGGTGGGAGTGTAAATTAGTTCAGCCATTGTGGAAGACAGTGTGGTGATTCCTAAAGGATCTAGAACTAGAAATAGCATTTGACCCAGCAATCCCATTACTGGGCATATACCCAAAGAAATATGAATTATTCTATGAAGACACATGCACACATATGTTTATTGAGGCACTGTTCACCATAACAAAGACTTGGAACCAACCCAAATGCCCATCAATGAGAGACTGGATAAATAAAATGTGGCACAAATACACCATGGAATACTATGCAGCCATAAAAATGGATGAGTTCATGTTCTTTGCAGGGACATGGATGAAGCTGGAAACCATCATTCTCGGCAAACTAACAAAAGAACGGAAAACTAAATACCGCATGTTCTCATAAGTGAGAGTTGAACAATGAGAACACATGGACACAGGGAGGGGAACATCACACACCAGGGTCTGTCAGGAAGTGGGGGGCTAGGGGAGGGATAGCATTAGGAGAAACACCTAATGTAGATGACAGGTTGATAGGTGCAGCAAACCACCGTGGCACATGTATATCTATGTAACAAACCTGCACATTCTGTACATGTACCTAGAATGTAAACTATAATTTAAAAGAAAAAGAAGAGGGAAGAATGCAGGAATTGAGGAGAATTAGAATTGAGAGCATGGTCAGCTCAGACTGAGAGCTTCTCAAGGCAATCCAAAAAGTACAGCACGGGAAACAGACCAGCAAACTGCGCTACCCAAGATCTCACTGGCTGGAGGGGCAAGACTGTAATAATACACAGATGATCAGGAAATCTTTTGTCAGGCTATCTTTCCTAAATGTTGAAGGCTTATTTTTTATAACACATGTTCATAATATTTAGGCAAAAAGTGAAATTAAAGAATAATAAAGAGATTAGAAAATAAACTGAATGAAAGCCAGATTCCTTTATGAAAGGAGAATTGAATCCATATTTCCCTACTTCCAGATCTTAAATAGCTCAGATTAGCCCGTAAGTAATACAAAAAGGACGTTAAGTAGAAAGTGTCTGATTGGACAATGAATCACAGGGAATTCCAATGAAATAAAGATGACTCAACCAAAAAATTTAAGTGGACACCAGGGCACAATCATATATCAAAGATTTAGGTTTGAATTTTCCATATAGAAGCCCACATTTCTCAACACTGCTTTCTTGTATAACTATGTCTAATATTCCTGTACTATTGAGAAACGTTTTTACTGTGTGTATACACACACACGTATATATTTAGTTTTAATATAATGTTTGTTCCTATCAGCATCTGGCCTTCTGCCTCTCAGACTCTGCATCAGCTCGGTAACCCAAGATCCTTGGCTTAGGAATTCAGGAAAGCTTGTAAAGGTGACCCTGCAGGGCTCTTCATTTCAGCCTACTTAACTTGAGGTCAAAGAAGTCCTGAAGAAGCTACATTTATTGCCACAGTGTTTGTCTTACAGGGAAATCTCCCAGATGCAGTCAATGTGTGAAAACCAATCACTACAAGAAAGCAGGAGAAAGGAAAGAAATTGCCCTTCCTTTAAGGAATGTGGAATCTTTTCTTTTGAAGAGCAGGATTTAAAGCCCATAATCCTGTGGATGGATGATGCCAACATTCAACTCTGCTGCTTATTCCCCATGATTTCTCCCCTTAACCTGTGACGAATCAGCTTCAGGGATTTAGAACCTTTCTTATGGGACTCCTCTCACTCTGAATGATGGTGATTAATTACTAGTGAACTTTAAAAGTCTCCTCTATTTAATTACATCCTCTTGAGTATTTGGACTAATTCCTCTTAGTTTCCGCTGCAGATCGGAATGTTGCCTTGAGCAAGTCTCATGTTTCTCCTGCTTACTCACTCAAGCACATAATAGATATGTAATAAATATTGATTAAGGTTCTGTATTAGGCTGTGTTTTTATCAGTAAGGATTAATAGGCATAAATGAGAGACATAATCCCTACTCTGGAGCTTAAATGGCATGTGTTATAAAAAACACTTTCAGGCAGACCAGCTCTTCTAGTGCAGCAGAGTCATGCCTCCTCATTAGCCCACCTTATGGGGAAGAAATGAAGACTCAAAGTAACTAAATCACTTGTCTGAGATAAAACAGAGAACCCAGAGACAGAGCTGGGACTCCACTCAGACCTTTGACTACTGAAGCCAAAGATGCCCGATTAATAAAACACTGAATTATTCTCAGTGATGCTGTTGGATAGTTATTTACATTTAGGTTTTATGTTTGTGGTTTTCTGCTTAGGAGGTAAGAAAGATGTCACAAACATTAATGTCATGCTTAAAAATTGACATTTACTGAATTCTGTTTTACTGGGGCAATACTGTGAATTATGCAATTACACTGTACCTTGGATTAGAAGTTATTTAACTCCCCAAAGAAAACATAGCAGTTAGAAATGGATGCTTTGTGAGAATATTCTCTGCCTATTAGGAATATAAAAAAGTAGTTTTAATTCCCATTTAAAAGTTATAATTGTAACTTAAAAAAATCAAAATCTGTTTAAATCAAAATCTTTTTTGCTATATATGGCAAAAAGTACAATAATGATCAAACCATGCTTTGCTCCCAAAAGGGTGATGCTGAGTTGATACATATATTTAAATAGTAAATAAACTATTTAACTAAAAAGCAAAATATAAGTACATGTGGATATAAATAACACCTATTATCTTAACTCTATCCAATTTGTTCCCCAAAACAACTCCCTGAAATAGGCACTGGTATCCCTATGTTTCAGATATGAAAACTGGAGCTCAGAGTTTAAATAATTAGACCAGTGTGACATAGGTAGAAAGTATTTTAGCAAAAATTGAGCTCATTTAGGACTACATGTTGGAATTAGACAGAAAAAATTAGACACAAACATTGTGTCTAATTCCAACATCTAGTCCTAAGTGTACTAAGCCAATTTCTCATACACGTAGTAAACTAAGTCAATAATTAGGAAGCACATATTCTTTAATTTGTAAATATTTTTTAGCAATCAACTCAGTCCTATATTTATAGATGTAGAATTTAGATGTGTTCCTTAGAACAAACAAATTAGGTAAGTAAAATTTTAAGGCAAACCCTGTTGAGTGTCAGGCTTGGTTTCATTTGCCTTGCTATTAAGAACCAGACAGAAATATTTGCCATAAGCCATTGATGACCTTTGATGGGAGCCTACAATTATCACTGACAATGAAATAAAACATGTTAAATTTCTGTGCAAACTGATTAGCCCTGGATGAGTCAATACTGTTTCCAGTAACTTCTAAGAGGGACATCTCTGCATACCAAAGTTGCCTGTGACAAATTTCATCCAGGGGTCATTTAGGGATGCTTAAAAAGACAGTAAAAAGACAGTTAATGGTAGCATATTTCTTGTGAACTTTTAAATGACACCGTAAGAAGAAAACAACCACTGTGTTGCTGACTTTGCCTTCTCTCTCTCATGTTAGTTAACCCTAAAAGTGCAAATATAAACAAATTAAATCCTCAATGGTACATGTGAACCAGGATAAATCTGGAATTAATTGCGCAGTATTTTGGTTCCTGTTGCAGCTGTTACAAGTGTTTGATTTGGTGAGGGAAAAGAAAAGGCGCTGCATACCGATTTCGTGAGCCACAGTGAAAGCCGCGTGGAGGCCATCATCTTCAATCACAGCACAGCTGCGCTCTGGAGAACATATGGTCCCAACGTCTGCCATTCCCAGGGTGTCACATGAATGATGCCCACATAAATCCTGCCCGGGAGAAAAAAAGAAATCATTAAAATCAATTAACATCCAGAAGGAGCCACCGCATACAGCCCCTTGCTTACCCCAAATGGCAAGACGGGGATATGTTTACGGTATCACCTGTTCCTCTCTGGAAAGATTCCAAAAGCAAACTCAAGACAGAGACTCCTCTAAAGTACGCTGGAACCCAGAAACACAGAAGGATACTGGAACTCAATTACAGTTAAAAAGATGTCTTAGGATTGTAGCTTGTCTATTACAATAGCACCCACAGCCTTAACAAAGCTGTAATGCATGTACGTCTCAGATCACTTTCCCATATGGTCATGCTTAGGAAAGTCCTAAAATTGTGATGGAAATTCATGCTAAATTTATCAAAATCTGGCATCGTAATTTGTTTTCTATTACAGGGGCAAACTGCAACCAGACATCTGCCACAGAGTATAAATTTATTAGGAATTTGGGTAGAAAAGTAAATTTTATTCCTTAATTCTTTGAAAGGTCATCTTTTACTCCCAAAATGAGCTGTAATTGTATAAATTGTGTCTACTGAAATCTGCATTTTTACTCAAACATTTAATATAGCATTTCTCCACCTGACAAATCTGCAGAAAATATATGCCATATGTAAGTTGTGTGTACATGAGTATATACATTTTTTCTGGTAAAAAGTCATAGCTTTTCATAGATGTCATATAATCTTTTAAGAGATTCTCAGATAGGAACATTACCCCACCCACTAATGGTTAAAAATGATCACTTTAGATGAAAGGAATCTCAACAAGCCTCGTAAGATATGAAACATAAAGAGAAAACATAAGCCATAACTTTTTGACATGACATATTCATAATGATGAACTTTTCCTTTAAATGCTATTTGAGTATTAATAGACATTAACGTTTCTTGTGGTTGACCACAATTTTCTATGAAAATTTACTAACAATGTGCACATTTATATCCCCAAAGAGCAAGATCTTGTTTCTAGTAAGTCATAGATAATAACTTCAAAAGGAATAGTTTTAAAAATATATTATTTCAAAAGACATTTATTAATTAAAATAATGAATGTTTATTATATTTTATAAAATAAAGTTTATTAGTTAAAATAATAAATGTTTCTTATTATACAGCAATCATCTTTGTATGCCTAATTTCCATACTCTCCAGCTTATACAGTAGGAATTCAACAAACGTTTGCTTAATTGAGTTGAATTGTGACCTACAGCCATATGCATTATAGTGCTCTCACATCTTTAATATGCTGTATGCAAGCAGAATGTCAACAGGCTCCAGACAACCAGAATAAGGCAATGTGACTACATAACCAATGCTACATACTCAATGGCAACATATTCTTCTAACCCTTTCTTATTTTGCTACATATAAATCCAACCAAAGTGAAAAGTATTTAAAAGCTCAGTGGTATTTTCTCCTCTTACTATGTTCTCAGGTCCTTATTGTGTTCTGTTTATTATGAGTTCTTAGCTATGATAAGTTACAGTGTGGCCAAGACAGTGGAAATCTCAGACAAGTAGGCTTGGTTAATCATGTCACAAAACCAACAGCCTTCCAAAGTTTCCTGTGTATCCTCACATGTCATCCTGTGGGATACCAAATTACAGCTGTTGTGAACAAATTAGTAGGTTTTCAAATTGAAATTGGAACACACTTTTGCATAATAATCAGTCTTTGAGATAATAATATAGTACAATACATTTTTAACCCCCTCCCCCACAATCATTTCTGTATCTCCAGGACCAAAAACCTAGGTCATCATGACTTAAGGGAGTTGCTAGACACTGTAGGTTATATCTGTACACAATTTTTAAAAACAAGATTTATGTTTATATCACAATTTGGGGTTACTATCTTTAAGTAATAAAATTCAACGATTACATATTCCCTTCTTACTCTTTATGAATAAGCTTGGATGAAGAGCCACAGCAAAGGGAAATGGCCCTCCTGTTCTGGATAAAGATTAAACTAGATCCTTAATATCTCTCTGTTTACTGCTAATCAATTGCTCATTAGAGGCCATCAACTCTCCTTGTCATCCTTGAATTGGATTAAATGCATTTGGCCTATTGCCACGGAAATGTGACAAAATTATGAACAGAAGCACTTGTTATTTTTTTAACCACACTGATTAAACTCCTTGACTACTCAGCCACACTATATATTTCTGTAGCTATAATTATGTAAACTGGTAACCTTTCTATTTCACTCACACAATTTCAAATCTTGGCAGTACAGTTACACTTTCAGCCTCAAGATTTATAATGAACATCTGAATTTCCTTGTGAACAACGTTAATTTCAATGAATTAAAACTAATGTGCATCAAATTGTTAAGAATACAGTGTATCACATTCATGTCTACTTTCTGGTGATGATTTCTAACAACATTTACAGGTATAAACCTTATTTGAAGTTTATAGAATACTTTCTTAAATGATTAAATTCTGAGCAAGGATAAATATATTGAGGCAATAGCATATGTATACATATATGTATACATAAATATGCACATGCTATTATATATATATACACATATACATATATGAAATACACACATATATATGCTATACACACATATATATGTATATATATGTGTATATATATGTGTGTGTATATATATGTACATACTGTATATATATATATATGTGTGTGTGTGTATATATATATATACACACATATACATATACATATGTAAATCTAGGTCGGGAGGCAGAAGATACTGGAGAGATATGAATCACATACAATAACATGTAAGAGGTAAATGCATTAAAAGTGCTGATGAAAGCTTATTTGTTTGTTCAGTGTAGATCTGAAAGTAAATCATACCTTTGTCATATCAAAGAAGGATTGTTTTATGAAGAATCAATATCACCATTTTGTGGAGAGTAAGGCAATAGAAGATTTAGTAAAATATCAAGGTTGCAAGAGTACGCAGAGATTTATCCAGTGGTTTTGTGGTATGGTTTTGGCCAGGATACAAGACTGAGACATTGTGTCTAACTCAGAAGTGTATTCATGATGGTCGGCACCACCGACAGAGATTTGATAGAAAGGTCATTGATACTGTGACCATTCACCAGGTATGACTTTTAGAAGGCTATAAACGTGGACAAGCTTGTGATTTATCATAGAATTTTGAAGCTGTAATAACACCCAAGATCTACTGAGTACTTTCTGGGGATGGGATGGGGGTTAGAGAGTCAGCAAAGCATACTGCTTTGAGAAGCAGATGCTCAGAACATGAATGCTGACACAGGTAGATACCATCACAGCTGCAGCAACAACAGCTGAACTCAAGAAAGAATACCTTACATAGGAGTAAAATAACAGCAACTTCTGTTTCTATAGATTTTACCTCTTGGTAAGGGCAAGCATAGAGCACAAGGGAAGAGCATAAAAGAGAGTTTAACTGGGTTTCAGATATCTACCCATCTGCCTACACAATTCTTAGTGAAGAGAGATTAGTGATAGAAGAATTAATCTGGTGTGGTACATATTTTAGTCATAAGTATTACCTACACACACACGTGTGCACACACACACACACAGAGAGGCACATTTGTTCTGTGGATCTCGTTTTTAAGGAGTCATTTGCCTTTCTGGCTACCTATCCAGCAATCCTCAATAATAGCAGTTTTAATTTTAGACGTCAGCAGAGACTACATTAATTGGAATTGTTAGGCCAACCATTACAATGACCCATTTTACACAATCTCTATCCTTCTCTCTTGATATAACTATGGGATACCAAACACACAGAGCCCAATAGGTTAGGGGCCCAGGGATCCAGGAATATTTATTCCTAAAACAATTATCGTGTGCCTACAGTCTGCCAGACATTGTGTGAAGTGCTGACACTGTGGTAAATAGATGCAATAAGATCTGATCCTGAGCTTTAAGGAACATCATGATCTAAGAAGCTAAACAGATATATCAAGAACAAAGCAAACTGTGACTGCCATTATGAACAGATCTTTGAGGGAGAACAGAAGATGCATTGATGAACTCTCCTTGAGGGAATCAATAAAGATGTCTCCACGTAAGTGAGTGGATTTGATAGCCTGGGAGGAAGAATATTCTGGCAAGGAAAGACTAGTGGAAAAATAATGGAATGGTAAAAGGCAGAGTCTTTTTTCGGAATGACAGAAGTTTTGTTGTGGCTAGAACACAGGATCTGTTGAGTCAAAGGTTAACAGGGAAGCTGGAAAGGGTCTGGGCCCAGGGTTCTAAGTCAGGAAGTTTTCTCTGACAAATATGAGGTAAGAAAGGGAAGAAGAGATGGAGAAAATTGGAGACTGGGGGTAGGGGAGTAGATACTTGACTGAGTCATTTTGGTAAACAGAATTGGAGGCTGGTTAGAGACAATGAATGGAAAGCAGATTGTTTTTAATTCGATGCTGTTAGTAAAAAGCACTGTGTAAATCATTTACATGCTTTGAGACAAAGTCCCTTCATCATTAACATAAGGAGTTTGGTCCGGGTGATCTTTAGGGTTTGTTCCAACTATACATGTCTTGTTATTAACTAAAAGCATTCCAATTTATAAAGAAATCAAAGCTCTGGGGCCTTAAATGCCCAAAATCTCAAGCTTGTGCATACTGAAGCTGAAATTCAAACCTATATCTAAACACCCAGAATCCTGAACTTACTTCACCATGGTTTTGCTAAATCATCACCTATGTTATTCTTGACATTAATCTTATGGTCAAGCAAATTTCTTTTTTGCAGCAAATAAAGAATAGCCTGGATTTATCTCTATGCTATGTTGGAAAAAACTTGATAATTTAGAGGTATACTAAATATATAAAATACACCATGAAAGATATTCCAGAAAACAAGAAAATGGAAGTACTGAATAAGAAAACTTGTGACATCATTAACTCGCCTCCTTCTCTCACCCATCACATATAATTAGCCACTGTAAGTCACTGTAGTGCTCCTCTATTTCTCATTTTTTCCATTATTCCTTCCTGCCCGAATTATCATCTGAGACTTCTAACTGGTCCCTTTTCCTCCTGTAACTTCCCTATCTAGATGCTGTAGTCAATTACCTTCTTAGAGAACAGATCTTATTAGATTCCTCCAGTCCTTCACATCAGCCTTAGCCTGGCATTCAAAACCTTGCACAATACGGTTTCAGTCTTTCTGTCTGCCTCCGCTATACCTTCCTGTTCCATTCTGTCCACGATTTTGTGCATATCTCATGAACATTTTGGCCTCTGAACTTCTGCCCAAGACATTCCCTCTGCTACAAATAATTTTTACTCACATCCACCTCTTCCTAAAATTTCTTGACCCAGTCTATGCCTCTCAATTCCTAATGCTACTGCTTTAGTTTAGACCACCTTGAGCCTCCTCTTGAAGATTTTTGAAACAGCCTGCTCACCCAGGATCTAGTTGACTACTTAGACCAGAGGGCTCATTTCAAAACACGCCTCTGATCATTGATGTCTTCCTACTAATGTTCTTTTCATTGATTGCCATTGCACTTAATTTACAATGAAGACTTCTCAGCACGGTGCAATAGACTGAATTGTGTCCTCTCCAAACTCACATATTTGGAGATACAGCCTATAGGGAGGTAAATGAGGTTAAATAAGGTCATGGGGATAGGACTCTGATCAGATAGGATTAGTGTCCTTAGAAGAAGTGATACCCACCAGTGTTCTGTTTATACGTGCAGGCAGTGGAAAGGCTATGTGAGTACACAATGAGAGGGTGGCCATTTACAACGCAGGAAGAGAGCCTTCACTAGAAATCAGACTGGCTAGAATCTTGATCTTAGACTTTCCAGCCTTCAGAAGTGTGAGAAGATATACTTCTGTTGTTAATGCCACCCATTTTACAGTATTCTGTTATGGTGGTCAGAGCAGACTAATAGATATAGTGTATAGTTTTTTTTTTTTTTTAATAAATGGTTGTTATTATATTCTCCAGACCGATCTATTACCATTCCCCATTGAACATGATGGTTTGGTAATGTCTGCAATGCCTATATCCTCCTTATGTATCTGGTTAACTCCCTCTCTTTCTTAAAAATTGAACTCAGATGGGGTCAGCAACCTTCTAATGCACTTCCATGATACCTTACAAATACATCTATTGTAAGAGTCATCATGCTGTACAGCAATTACCATTTCTTTGTCTGTTTCCAGGAACAGATTCTTAAGAAAGGGGCCACTTTTTAAACCTCTGAATCCCTCACTGCCTATGAGGAGCATACTACATATTTGAATAAATTAGTGATAATACTTTAGTTTAGAGAGCAGTAGACAGGACTGTCTTCTCTCTCTGCCATTTGTTAGCTGTTAACTCTAAGAAGATTACCTCTGTTTCTCTTCATATGAATTCCTTGACTGTCAAAATAATTATACAATGGTTGCGGATTGTTGATTAATTATAAAATAGTTTGTGGCCATGGATAGTACATAAGAAATGCTCAGTAACAGCTGGTTGAATCCAAATCCAATCTGTCCATCCTTTGAGGACCAATTCAATTCTACATTTGCAATGAGACCTATATAAAGGTCCATAAGCAAAATTAACTGTTACCTTCCTTTTCCTTTCATAGACTTTTGTTTATATCTTAATACGGCATTTATCAGAGTTTTCCTAACATTAGAGTGATTGACAGATATATCTGTTTCCTCTCTGCTGGTAATACGCCCAGTGTGCTGGGACCAGATATTTTCCATCTTGCTACCTTAAACTGTCTACATGAGTCTACACATAGGAGGTGCATATAGGCAGGTACTGAATAGACTTTACCTAACATCCCTCACAGCTTATTGTAAAAATGTTAACTAGAGCTGCTTACTCTGCTACCAGTTTCCCCATTTCTGAGTTATTCATCCTTTTATTGATTAGGATTGACCTATAGGCTGATTCCTTGACAAGGGTTCACTTTTGACTTTAAATGAGATTTAAACTCAAATGCGTGATTGAACTGGTCAGTTTAGGCAGCAAGCCAGTAAGAAAAAAGCACATCCCTCTCCCTCTTTCAAATTTCTGGTCTTCCTCTAGTGCCCCCTGTTGTCAGAACCAAGCCAGGAGCCACTTGGTAAAGGAGAAGTACCATGTGTGGGGATCCGGCCCCAGCATTGTAGAGCGGAATGTAAAGAGCTTTAGCTGAAACAGTGATCTATCAACTGGCATATTGCTAGTTAGTGAAAGGGAATTAGGTTTTTATATTGCACAATCTCTTAGTTGGTTTGATTTCAATTCAATGTTTTCAATCTATGAAAAAGTAAGGCTTTTCCTGCTGTCATGCAGGGATGGAGGAATGTTAAACAATTTCCTATTTTGTTATCAAGCAGGTAGGCTTTTATTTCTAAAGAGTGAATGGTCTAAAAAAACGACTGTAAGAGTTTGTCTTTAAAGAAATTATTTTAAAACAAAAGAGGACGTCCGGAACAAGGAAAGGATTCTGGAAAGCAAAATTAAATCCTGGGGAGATTGGATTTCTACTGTTTGATGGCGGAAGTGGTGTGAATTCCAGCATTAGTGCCATTTCGGAATGAAAACGGCTTCTATGCCAGGAAATTGACTGGTGTTAACTCCTTCTAATTAGAATAGTACTGGAGTGCTGGGTACAGTCCTGACAGTGAAGTGTGTTCATTTGATAAATGAATTACCAGCACTATTCTACTGACTTCCAGATACAACATTCAAGGTGGCCTCAGCTAGTAAACAGAGGTAGAAAACATATCCTCACACATTCGCTTCATGCCTGAAAAACAAGCAATTTAGGAGGAGACATCTGGACCTAAATTTGAACAGGACTCAGAGCCCATCAAAACATGGATTTGATGGCTAGGCGTCTGGCTGCTAAGCAACGTACTTCTTACATTCAAAACAGAATTGTAAAACTAGAATCTTGGTGCCAACTCTGGGTATTTCTCATTGAAAAGGAAATAGCCCTGAAAGTTTTTATCAGGCCTTAAGATATCTGATTTTCATGAGCTGGAAGACCTCAGATCTTCTCTCCTCAGCCTTCTTGTTTTTCACATTCTGAAGTATTAGGCAGAGATTAACTTTGCTTTGTGAAATACTCTCCAATGAATGCTGCATAAAGGCCTTGAAATATGTTTTCAGCCCCTTAATTAGTAGCAGTCTTTTAAATTAGGCACATCTATTCCAAATACACATGCATTTCAAATATTTGCTTCTTGTGAAGTTAGATGTATATACTACAGGGGCAGCCAACCACAAATGAGATTTGCTTTCCTAAAAGTATGCTTCTGGTTGGCAAGGAAACCAGGGAGGGCCCATGTGAAATATTTTCCATGTGTAGACTAGTTTGAAAAATGAATGTCCTTATAATACTGACAAAAATTAAGATGGACCATTAATTTATTTCTCCTTTGCTTTTTATCTATTTAAAATATGCCGTTAGGTTTCAGACTTTGGAAAAATAGGACCAGTGAACTACCCAAACAAAAAACAAATTCAGAAAAAGCAATCTACAAATCATTGAGAATCACTGAGTAGTTCCCTGTTTTCTGGGAAACAATTAGGAACATTATTGGGCAGGATGTAGGAAGTAACAGACCTTCTATTAATTTTTATTTATTTTAAAATTGTGAAATGTGGATTTGTGTTTAAAAATGAAAGTGAACTACTAAAATGACCTACTCCCTTGGAGCAGTAGGCTTACAAAAGTATTTCTTCCTCTTTCTTAAGAGAACCTCCTTCCACAAACTCTCCAAAGACTCCTGCTTGGCATCCTCTTGTGATGCAGTAAAGCAAGGAAACCCAGACATAGAAAGTTGCTTACCAAAAAATAAAAAAATACAAATAAAATAAGGAACTTGGAAACCAAACAAGAAAGGGATAGTTTTACAGAACTTCACTTTACAGAGAAGGCTACAAATGAATGTTCTACCATTTCAAAGACTAACATGTAGAGGAATTAAAAGATGGCTTCCAGAAAATCATTTAATGAGGAAAAAATTTTTTTCCATTGTGCACAGCACTGAGCACTGCCTGGCTCTCCCTAAACTGTTGCGCTCCAGCATCTTTGTTTACATGTGGTTTACATTAATGTCCACCCTATGAACCACAAGTGTTTCTCTACTCCAAATTTATCAACACTTTCCCTTCATACCAGAGGTGTCTTAGTAAAAATAAAAGAATTAGGTAATGAAGCTGTGTGATTCTAAAGTCTCCTGCAATCCATCGTGTAATTTCTTATCCTTGTTCTGTTTGCTTCATTTCATACCATGATTTTACATCATACCTCAAAGTTTGTAATCTTTTATCTATTCTGGATGGATCTCAAACACTTAAACAATGAGCTTTAAAAGTCAATTACCAGGTATTGAAGAGGCACAACTTAAAGCTGCCAGTCAGAGTAGAGTTGTGACAATTGAGACTAGAACTATACCCAAGCCAGACCCCAAACCAACCCAGACTTTTTGTGTAAATGTCACACAAATGTGGTAGTCAAACACGGCGTAAATAGATACTACATTCTCTCCAGAGCATCTGAGCCTTAAAGATTCATTTCTGTTCTTCCCCATAGCCATCCTTCTTAAAAGGGGGAAATGCTGGGAACGCATTTCTCCTCCTGTCTTGACTCTTCGCCCAGTTCTTCTGCACTGGCGCTTCGGAAACATAGTCATCCAAAACCCAAACATGCAAACGGGATGTGACCCTCCCTAGGCGGTGGAGTTGGCCTGGGCAGTGCCTACAATGCACTGGTGACTGAGCAAAGGAGCTGTTAAGGAACCTCACAAGTTTGTCCTCTCAGCTGATTGGGTCTCTCTACCCTGCTGGCCCGCCCACATTTCTGTCTTCCCAGGAGCTGAGATTCCACGGTGGATCTGTAAGAACTCCATTAGGAATCCAACCTGGAAAAGAATTCCTTTTCCCTTCTCATGTGAAGAAGAAGGGGTTCTAGTAAAAAGGTGTGGACATTTACAAAAGAAGGCCATCGGACAACAGTGACTACCGTGAATGAACCATCAAGGTTGGACACTTATTTTTACTGTAAAGAAGACCCATGATCCCAAAGGCAATCTTGTTTTCCTTTCTTTTCCCCATTTAACTGTATCATTTCCCCAAGCATTCTAGTGCCTTATGTTTATGTTCCCATGCCGCAATACCTCAGACTACATGACATGCAGCATTACTGATTCTTCATGATTACTTAACCAGGTCTTGGCATTTAAGGCAAAATATTCTGTGGGGCTAACCTGAATACAGGAGCAGAGTTGAAGGCTGTTGGATTTCCCGCAAGAAGCAGCTAAACACATCCACAGCAGCAGGAGGTTTGTGGGAGAAGCAAAGCCACCAGCAAGATTCCCTCCGACCTACCTCCTGATCCCAGGGCTGGGACCCCCGCATCCCGGCTGGACCTACCTCACGAGTAAACAGGATAGCTGCGTCGTAGTGCTCCTCATGATCATCTCCCAGCTGGTTGTGTTGGTGCTGCCACTTGCAAAAGTTCTTGAGCGTGGTGGCCGCATTCTTGCTCACCTCCAGGCTCTTGTCCTTGTCACCCAGCACCACCACCTTCACCACTGCCAGACGGATGTGGTTCTCGATGCTGGCATGGCTGTACAGCCTATTGGCAATGGAGGCCAGGGTCAGCAGGTAGTGCTGCAGGCCCCGGCCATACAACCGCGCCATGGACGCATCAGCCACCAGAAGCAGCTCCACCTGGCGGGCCCGGGAGATGGAGCGGCGCCGCCGCCGCCACCACGTCTGCGGTCCTGGACCCCCAGCTGGCGAGAGAGCGGACTGGTCCAAGAGCTGCGAGGCCAGCGCTGCGCGTTGGCCCGGGCTGCTGTGTGCCGGGGGACGCTCGTGAGGCTCTGGCGTGGACGTGGGGGTCTCACAGCTGGCGCGCTGCGGCAGGGCCTCGAAGCTGAAGCCCTCGCGGGTGTAGACGTGCAGGATCCGCGTGGACCCATCCCCGTAAACGCGCCCCGTTTCCTCCTCCGCCCAGGGTCTGTGCAACAGCGGCTTCAGGATGTAGCGCGCGTGCTTGACAGCGAAGAAGCCATCGAGTCCCCCACAGAGGTCAAAGACGGCCAGTGAGCGGGGACTGCCGTCCACTGTGCCCCGGTAGAAGCAGTGGCTCCGGTGGCGCCAGGGCGCACTCGTCCCGCCTCCTGCGGGCACGAAGCCAGCAGTGCCCACCGAACCATCCCGCTCCAGGTCCAAGAGGAACCTCCGGCCGCCCGCGTAGACGAGGTAGCCCACCTTGCCGCCACCGGAGTAGATTTGGTCGATGTTCTGCACCAGCCCCCTGCTCCTGCGCCGCTGCGCCAGGGGGTGCGGGTGGCCCGGAGGCTGGGTCCGCTCCTGCACCTCCTCCCCCTGCCACCAGCGGGGCTGGGCTGCTGCAGCAGTCAGAGGCTGCCCGGCTTTATCCTGGGCAGGTGCCGCGGCGGGGCCGGCAGTGGCCAGGGGCAGGCGGAACGCGCACAGCAGCAGGGACGCCCACCCGAGCAGCATAGTGCGCTGCCCGCGGGGAGGGGCTGCGCAACGGGGACTTTATGGGTATTTGTTGTTTGCTATGAAGTTACCGGGGCGGGGGATGGGGACACACACACACACACTTGCTTGCAAGGTTGAGTCAAGTGCCGGAGGGAGGGGGGCCCGGCAGCAGCGCCAGCCTGTCCAGGCTGCGGTGCCAGCGTGCGAACTTTTCTTTGTTGCTTGGGAAATGTTTGGATTTGTGCTCCAGAAAGAGGAGGAGAAAAAAAAAAAAAGAAAGAACAGATTAAAAAAAAAGTCGGATAGTGGAGATTCAGCAAAAACGGGAAAAGGAATGAAAAAACAAAACGAAAAAACCACCAAATGCAGACACGATCGCTGCTCCAAGAAAAGCAAGGAAGGTACCGCGCACCCGGCCGGCAACTGGTGCGCGCAGCCTCCCGCCCCCGCGCTGCGCTGGACTCGCCGGCTACGGAGGTTCCAAGCTCCGGGGCCCACTTCCTTTCTTATTTTGTGGGTTTCCTTGGCTCTGCTGGGACCAGGAGGAAGAGAAGAAAGAGAGGGGGAAAAGCCATAAAAATTAAAACAAAAATGCAGCGGGCAGCCTGAGGCGAGCTGGCGAAGCGGCGTGTGTGTGTCCCTCTGGCTGCGGTGTCTTCCTACCCGCCGTCATCCCCAGTCGGCCGCTGCGAGCGCAGAGAGCAGCGCGAGCGCTGTGAAGATGCGAGGAGGTGGAACAATGAATTTATAGCGGCATGCCATCCTGCAATGGCAATTTCAACAATTCGTCACTGCACACTGCCTCTTAAAGGGAGAGCTTCCCCCACCTCTCCCACCCTTCCCGGTCCGCGCCTAATCAGACGGGGGAGGGCAAAAGAGGAGGGTGATCTAGGAAAGGGAGACCAAGTAGGAGGAAGGGACTGGGACCCGGAGAGGTGGAAGGAGGGACGAGGAGGGAAAAAAAAGTAATGGAGCAAGAAAAACAGATTTCCTTGGCCACTTTTAAAGCCACACGGCTCTGGGTCTGTCTGATATTTCACAACTGATTGGGGTTGGCCAACCTCGGCTTACCTCATCTCCTGAACGGGTGTTTTGGTGTGTTTTTAAAGTTATTGAGACGTTTCAAGTCTCTCCCTGCCTGCTCCTTGCCTGCTTTTCTCGCCCTCGGTGGGAAGTTCCTGCTGCAAATTTTCCTCCTTCGCATACCGGTGCGCTTGCAGACCGTGCAACTCCATCCACCCGTCAGAGCTTTTCAGGGTCCCGTGCGTCCCCTACCCACCGCGTTCCCTTCGCTTCCTCCCCTCTGTCCCGGCACCCGGTTTCTTCCCTCTCCATTCTCCAGCGTCTTCGTGCTTTGAGGCTCGCGGGATTCGGGCTCCGGGTGACTAACTTCTCCCGGCCACCAGCAGAGCTGCTGGGCGGTCGGAGAGCCCAGGCGCTTCCTGGCGCTCTGCGGTGCCCTGGGGCAAGAACGCCCGCGGCCTGGGAACTCCGTAGCTTTTTGTTCAAATGGCTGGTTCCCCGCTTTCTCCAGCGTGCCTTTCATCAGGGTCCACAATCTGTCCCTTAATCCTGGCCCACTGGAACTTCCTTTGCTATAAAAACGCAAGGCGGGAAAGAGTTAACTCTTAAAGGGAATTCTGCTCATTTTTTTCTTCCAGAAAGATTTAAAAATTTTACGCTCACACTTTTTATGTTTCTGCTTAAATGATAATTAAATAATAAATTCCTATATCTGTTTTTGTCTTTTCTAAAGCAAGCACTTATGGCCATAGACCTTGACCTACCTTCATTCTCAAAAATTCCTTTTAGAAGAAAAAGAATACTTTTGGGGGAAGGAAGATTGGTGCTTATTAGTACGCGGATGGCATTATCACTGCTACTCATTTTCTCTATCCTCTTTGTTTCCTCTAATTATCATTCTAAAAAGGGAGAAGGAAAACCCGATGACTTTCTAACCAATACCTGGTAAGGATTAGTAGGTCTACCTACACTGTAGGGCTAAGAGCTCCGTCCATCCCCCCATTATTCTTCAGGCTAATTAACTAATGAACCAGTGAAAAATGAATGTGGTGTAATTAACACATTTCCATCTTTTTCTGCGTTTAACTTTGGTGATGCTGGGGATAGCAGAGTGGGTGCCTCAATAGTTCCCACACTGATCACTTTCTCTGGGAGGGAACCATGAGGGTCCAGGGCTGGATGGAGGTTCTTGGAACAGCAATAATTTCTGGAAGGGATTACAGAATTGTCCGGCAATGATGTCCATTGCCTTGTGCCTGGAACACCCTCTGGAGCCATGTGAGAGGCCGACATAACATTTTGTTTTAACTTATAAATTAAGAGATCATTGGGGCCTAGGGACATCCAACAGCCCCTGATTGGTTCTGACATACATCAGGACTAGGGAGGCAGTTAACTATTGCTGAAGGCCATTGCTTGATAATTCCACAATGCCTCAGCCTCTCAGTGGCCAGTTGCCCCAGGCCCATGCTGCCAGCTGGATGGGTCAGGATAGGAAGTTCCAGCAATATTCTCTGTTCCACCAAGGCCTTTGAGCCTTGCATTAACCATTCTCTCTCCCGTGGTCCTTGCTTTGCACCTACTAATAGCAAACTTTATCTTTTTAACCAGTTACACTGAAAAAAGTCTAATATTTGGCACTAAATGCCATTTCTAATACAACCTTGGTTCAATTAATTTAACGATTTCGTCATTGTTCATTTTAAAGAATCATTTTGATAGGCATTTTAGGTGACAGTGGTTTAAATTTGTTAATTACAATTCTTTTCATTCACAGACAGATTTGTTATTTAGGGTTTCAGGAAGTTCCAACAGATTTTCTTTTCTTTCTTTCTTTTGTTTTTTAGATGGGGGTCTTTCTGTGTCACTCAGGATGGCCTTGAACTCATGGCCTCCGGGGATTATCCCACCTCAGCCTCCTGATTACCTGTGACTGCAGGCATGAGACACAGTGCCAACTTGAATTTTTTTCTTAATGAAGCTTTTCTGCTCTTTCACAACACTGTGCTGAATGCCGAATCTGAATTTTATGGCTTTAACTATATAGTGACATATATAATCTGTTTATTCAAATGTTTAGAAATACATGGGGAGGACAGCATAGACACAGATAAAATTCCAAACATGAATATGAAGCACAAAATATTTACTAGAGTCACATATTCACAAGGAAATACATACTAAATATTATGAATACAATGAGTAAATTCTTACATCTCAGAAAATGTCTAGTTGGATATAAATTTTTTTTAGAAAGTAACTTGGAGACTTTAGAAACCTCATTTGGTAGTATTTTAAAAATATTACACTAGTGGATTAGGATGAGCTGCTATGTTGTGGAAAAAATTACCATCTGTCAGTCTAAGAAAGTAATTTGCACTGGATAAAAGTAGCTGAACTTTTTATTTTTACAGTAGAAAGAAAAAATATTTTTCTTTAAGCAGACTAATTGCTACTTATTCTAAGTAACAATTTTATTTGTGCATATTTAAAGAGAAATTTCCACTGCATTTATAGAGTATTATGTTCGCAAATACCACTGATAAATGACTTTACATTTCCCAAATGGAAGAAGGACTTACTACTCCAGAACATTAGAATTTATCTTGGAGATCAGGTAGGGCAACTTCCTTCATCTAAGAGTGAAAAGCTGAGAACTAGAGCCCCAAATGGCTCGCCTATGGATAAAAAGTCTACTATTGGCCAAATGTCCTGAAACCTAAATCTCCCAGCTCCTAATTGGGCTCATTCTACAGCATTTCTTACAAGGTATACAGTTTAATAAATATCTATCAATGTTCTACGGCAAAGTGCTTTATGAGGCTCTCTGGAGGCATGAGAAGATCAACAAATCATGAGTAATGTTTGGAGGAAACTCACAATTTAGAGATGGAGCCATTTGTGTAACAGATGCACAGAATACAAACTGGAAAATCGAAATATAAAGCAAGAGAATAACTCCTGCAGGTGCTCTGAGCCCTGTATTTTCAATATAGCTCCACGCCGTAGGATTTGTATACCCTTGTTAGTAGTATTTTCTCAAATTTCCATTTGCTAAAGTGTCATTTCCTACTCCCCACCCCAAACTATGATTTTAATGGTAAGAGTGAGGAAATACCTGACAGTAAAATATTCCCTTCCAGCCAAACACCTGCTCCTTGCCTCCCATGTAGAAGAATTACAGTCTCTCAACTCTGCGTTTTCGTTTCCCACATCAAGATCCCTACCCTAGGCCTGCTGCATTGGAAACCCTTTTAATATCAGCACCTTTGGTGGTAGCAGAGTATATGGATTCTGTGGGTAGAATCTCCATTACTAAGCACCACTACTTCGTGGGACCATTAATGAATGCCTGAGACTCTGGGTGAGCTTTTTCCTTTTGTGACACTCGTGTTGCAAATACTAGTTTTTAGAAGGCTTTGTTTCAAAACCAAAGGTTACACTTTGAGAGTGACTCTAGCTTTGATATGAATTCTTCATTTTTAGAGGTTGAAACTACATCTGAATAGTCCTTCTCCCCTTCTTTTCCAGCTCTTTTCCTTCCTGTCTATCCCCTTTAACATTTACAATGGCAGAACATGCATCCTGATGCACTAATGCATGTGTACCCAATCTCATATGCATTAGTACACACAACACAGGGCAGCATCCACGTGGCACACACATATTCACTAGAACTCGTGCTTCCCTCTAGGCTGCACTGATGGATTAATAGAAATCCTAATCAGAGATCAGATAATAGGAGAGGGGATTAAACAAACCATTCCCTGCCCTCAGGAAGAACACTTCCTAGAGACCTGTATTGTAGAGGTTCCTTTTTTTAACCCTCTCAGGAAATGTTACTTGAATGCCTGATAAAACTCGAAACCATCTTCTCTGCTATCTGATTAAGACATATTACAAAACAAGCTATCTGTTGTGATGAATAACATACACTTTAGAATGCATTTTACTTAATTTTATAGAAAATACATTTTTTTGAAAAACCAGATTTTCATTTTTTATACACAGTAATTTTATACTATATAGAAGTCTTCAAATGAATAATGTACGTATGTATTATTTAAGACATACAGGTGTTATCTGTAAAGTGAAACCAACAAGTCATGTTTTATGCTGACCAGCTGTGAAATGTTGTTTTAGCTTTTCTCACACAATTATGCACATATTACTTGCTTTTATGAGTTACTTGAGTTCTATTTTTTCTTTATTTTCCAGAAATCATCAAAAATCAAACCTTACTAGAAACACATGGAAAATCAGGAATTTCCAGCAGAAAGTAATTTGAAACATTTGAGAGTTTTTTTTTCCTCCACTTCATAATGGCAAATTTCAAGCAAAGATTTCAAATTACTTACTGAGCAGTAGCTGTAATTGTAGTGGAGTTTCTCAGTCCTATAATTATATATATATGTATATATTTTAAAGTTAAGGTTATATCTTAACATCACCTTGCTCAAGCTCTAGAATATTACATTCTTCCTCAAAACTATTTGGTCTCTCTATGTTCAATATATTTTTCTGGTAAATGAAGTAAGAGTTTGAAGTAAGTCCAGACAAAGCTGATAAATATCATTTGGTTGCAGTCTTACCCCTGACAAGTAGGGAAATGGAAACTGTAGCTTCTTGATCAATGTGATTATCTCCTAGTCATGATCTTGGGGTCATTGCAAGTTGCTTATGTGGTCAGTGGAAGAAGACATACAGTGTTTTTTCTCAGACTGTCCATACGCTGTTACATACCCTCTCATACACACGTTTCTTGGTCAGGTACTAACAAGTGGAAGAGCAGTTATCTGGGTTACATTTCTAGACCTGGGTTCAGGTGAATACGTTACAGTTTTTTCCCACTTTATTTTTCTTCGGATGTGTTTCTCTTCCTACATCTCTGTTCCTTACTCTTTTAAATAAAGTTGGAAACAGGAAGTGACAATGCATTCCAGGAACTCACCATCAACTCTCCCCCTTTCCTCCTCCCAGCTGGCCCAACCTGGACCTGTTGGAAACTTCTCTTTCATCACTAGATGAAATGCCTCTGACCTTTGAAAATATGAGCACATGAGCTTGAGGCAGCAGGAAGAGAGGAAGTGGGCTTTGACTGATTTACAGTTCAGGGAACTAACTCTTGCCCACAGCTTCTGGTGTGGTTCTTTCCAAGAGCCAGACTACCATTTCAATCCTCTTCCAATCCATCTATACCCTTTCCAGTTTATGTTAGTGATGAAACAAGACTCCTCCATCCTTCAAGAAAATGGAACATCAGATTATTTTCAGAATGGGGGTGGAGAGGAAAGGATTCTGTTGTGGTGCCCTCATTTCTGAGACTCAAACTCTTGTTCATAATAATCTTCTCAGATACATCCTCACCAGATCTGCCCAGAAAGTTTATCAGACCCTCAATGGCCCATGTTATTTTGGGTCCCAACGTTTCAGGCGACTTTTAAATGGCACCTGAAAAAGTTAATCTGACAAGTGACATTATAGAATTTATTGATAGTTGCTTGTAAATTAATAAATTCATATTTATAACTATATAATCTCTTTTTTTTTTGCATCTCAGACTCACACTTATTTCTGATAAGCATTAATCAAATAGGCAATTATTTCATCCATCTATTAGCTTACTAGGTGTCTTTCTTTTAGAGAATTCAAATGAGGAAAATGATATCGATTGAATCTCAGAAAGGTAGAGGTATTAACATAGGAAAAATGGCCAGTATGACACAGAGAAAGCCTCTTACATATGTTACATAGCTAAACTCCACAGAAATTTCAGAGAATCCATAAATAACTTAAAAAATGTGCTGATAGAGCATTAAAGGGCAAAGTAACCTGATTAAAGTCTCTGCTAACTTCCAGGCAACCAGTTTACCTTCCAAAAAATGTAAAACAATGTCTTGAGATTATGAGATTTCTTTCCTCTCTCTTCTCTCTCTATCATAAATCTCATTTTTCCTTTGGATTGTTGACAGGAGTTTAATGGTTGGGTCCCTCCTACATGAATCAACTTTTTGCATGCTGGGGATAATAACGTCTCAGAATTATTTTTGGCTAGCATCTCTTTCTTCTTTCCACATTTTTTCCTTTTCTTCCTCTTTTTCTTTCTGCCTTTGCCATAGAATGTATGTTCTATGGAATTAGGGACCATGCCTGCCATTCTCACCATGGTATTTCCAGTTTCTAGTTCAGTAACTAGCAAATTGGAGGCATGCAAAGACACATGTAAACTATGCGAAGCACATATGTTAAATACTTTTAAAAAATATTTATACAGGTGGTTACTGATATTTCCCTGTTGCCCTTCTTTACCATTCTTTTTCTAATAATGAAAGCACACCTTTCCAAAGAAAGTCAGTCCACGTGTTTGAATTAGGCTGATTGCCTTCCCTTAGATCTGGACACTGGATACTAAGCCTGACAGGTCAGAGTGCCCTGTACATCTGGCCAGAGTTGCTGGTTTTGGTAAGAGCCCTGCCCACTGGACATTTACTCAAACCATTAGCCAAAAGCACCTTTTCTCTGGGATCAGACAATCCAAAGATCACATATTAAGAAGGGAAGTCGAACTGCTGTAACAAACACCTTTAAATTCTCAGTGGTTTCACACCAAGTGTATTCTTTGCTACTGTCACTGTCTCTTGTGGGCTGATGGCAAGCACAGTGGTGATCCGTGCAGTAGGAGCTCAAGCTTGCTCCATGCTGTAATCCTTCCCCATCCTTAACCAGCTGCCTCCAAGGCTGATGCAGAAAGGGAAAAGAGAGAGCAGTGAAGGCACACTCTCCCTCGCTTGCCTTTTCCTAGAAGTAGCATACTTCTGCTCCATTGTCAGAAATATAGTCCACATGGCAGTAATAGCCCTATGGCTCCACCCAGATGTAAATATGGGAGTGGGAAGCTGAAAAATACAAACCAGTAGTGAGTCAAGAAGAAAGAGGGAGAAACATCTAGCCAGTCTCTACTGATTGCCATTTTATCTCAGAGATCCCACCAAATGGGAAAAGCCTAAGAATGAAGATGAACAGAGACGAGAAAGGGAGAAGAAAGGAGAAAGTAAGAATGAAGGGAGAGAAAAAGGAGAAGATAAGTCATCAGGATTCTTGAATCCAGTGATGTCAATAAAATCCCTTACTTTTGTTTAAGTAAGTTTAATTAGGGATTCTGTCACCTAAAGCAGAAGTAACCCGGTCAGCATGCTACTTTGTCCAGGCCTGCTACGTCCAGCCCTAGCTCAGTGCTTTGCACGTAGTAGACAATCTAAATATTTTTGGTATCAAAGAGCATAAGAATGAATACTCAATATTAAGAGATTGCGGTAAAATTGTATATAGTTATTGGTGTGATGTTAACTAAGAGTTTATCTTTTATATTATTTCTAAAAATTGTAGTCTCAAGTAGCTAATAAGTGTGCGACATTTATTCTATTATTGTACTTCCTGTTTTTCTGTTCTGTCACTTACCTGTGAATGCCACTTATCTGCTGGTCTATATCAAAATTGTCAACACCTCTTATCTGCATTGGTGTAGTAAATATAACATTTTTACATTTATAATTAATCATAACCAAGACTTCCATTGTATTCCTATTATTCTAAGCTTGCTTAATCGTACTAAATACTGTAATTATCTGCAAAATCCTGGAATGTAAGGACATTAACCTCCCTCCAATGTTTATTATGAAGAAATGTTTAGCTAGCCCTCCTCATCCCACGTCTGACCTTGCAGTATAGAAAAATGCTGATCATTGTGGCTCTTAAACCATTACAGCTAACTGCCTAGCTGAACATCATAACAAAATTCTTCTACCAAACGACAAGGCATGGAAGGTGAATATTCACTATGTGCTAACTTTCTGTATGGTTGAGCACATCCTGCCAAAAATAACCAGCCAAAATGCCTGAGTTTATATCCTAACATAGGCACTATCTGGGATCCTGGGGAAATTATTTAGACACTTTGTGTATTTTTTCCTCATCTGCAAAAGAGTGACAATTATAACACATGCCTCATTGGTTTTTTAATGAAGATTAGTGAGGTTAAGAATTTGAATATGTGTTAAATACCTAGTACATAGCAAATAAATAATAAATGTATTATTTTTAATTACCCACTATGGCAGTTAAGGATCTTATTTTAATTCTCTTATAATTTTGCCTCAGAGATTACCTCTGACTTTGTCCTGAGAGAATCTTTTGGAAGAGAATCACTAAGGCTGTGAGGAATAAAGAGTTTAAGACATTCCAGGTACTAAAGCTGGAGAAAAGCCTGATGCAAATAACTAGAAAATCCAAAAAGGTGTATAAAGATGCAAGACTTGGTCTAAGTTAAAGAAAAAGAACAAGAAATATAGCTTAAGAAAATAATCATTACCATCTGTAACTCAGTTTAATAGAAACTTTTATGTTCTAGAACTCCATACCCCAAAGAAAACTCAGAGGGTGATATGGTTTGGCTGTGTCCCCATCCAAATCTCACCTTGAATTGTAATCCAAATTATAATCTCCATGTGTCCAGGGAGGCACCTGGTGGGAGGTGACTGGATCATGGGACAGTTTTCTTCATGCTGTTCTCTTGATAGTGAGTGAGTTCTCAGAAGAGCTGATGGTTTAAAAGTGTGTCACTTCCTTCACTGTCTCTCTCTCCTGCTGCCAGGTAAGATGGGCCTTGCTTCAACTTGGGCTTCTGCTGTGATTGCAAGCTTCCTGAGGCCTCCCCAGCCATGTGGAACTGTGAGTCAATTAAACCTTTTTCCTTCATAAAATGTCCAGTCTCAGATAATATCTTTGTAGCAGTGTGATAATGGGCTAATACAGGTAGTAACAAATGGTATCGGTTGCTTTTAACTTGAGGGAAGAGTCAATGACTCTCGTCTTTCCCACAGCATAATGTTGTGTTTGACCCTTAGGATTAGTGTATATGGTATTTACATTTTCAATCTCTGAGTGGTTCCCTGAAGAACTTAGATACATAGAACACAGCAATTCATAATTTGAAATGTGGTCGGCCTATGTAGTTGCATGGCATTTCTTCTTCTGGGTTTTGTTGGTTTGTTTGTCTTGGTTTGAATATTTAATATTACATAGCAAGCAGCTAAGGTAAGGAGATGAAAGCAAATGCTAAAGCCGCAACTCTGTTTCTTTAAAAGAGATGCTCCTCCTCAGAAGGTTAGCTGTTATTGTTGGTGGTGGAAGTGATGAGAACATAAGTAAGTGCAAGACATTGTGTTTTAAGACAGAAAGTAAAACAGAATTTAGTAATGGCTCAAATCTACCATGGAAATAATTTCAATTATGCTGCCCACAGGTAGAAGAAAAGGTGGTAGATGAGACAGCCCCTCCAGGCAGTTCATCTGTTTCAGAATTCACTCATCAATAAATGCTTGGTAGAAGCTGCAAATGGCCAAATGTGTTATTACACACAAAAAGCACATCTGTAAGTTTCCATTAAAATGAGGCTGAAGAAAAAGAGTCAAGAGTGCAAACATTGCAACAAAGCTACAGGTGGTGAAGGCAAGTTGTAGGCGGCTAAACTAGGCAAACCTGTAGTGAATGTTGCTTTTAAACTTCCAAAAACATTTTATAGTTTCTGCCACATGCGACGGCAACAAATTCATTGTTTGACTTACTGCCCCACATGTGTTCTCTTGATGAGAAGAAACTCATAGAAGAGAAATAATATGTTTAATAAATAAAATACTGGCCTATGTTACAAGAGAGTACTTCCCCAAATATTCATTCATGCGATGGGTAAGAAAACACGAGGATTTAAGGAAGCCAAGGATAAATTGACTCATCTACTTTTGTGGCAATACAGCATATTTTGGGATTAAGACTCACTTGTTTTCCTGTTCTGCCATTTCCCAATATTAAGAAACTTGAATAGGAACTCGCTGAATGTTTATTGACATTCCATTAAAAAGAGCATAAGACACAGCCAAAAAATTTTTTTTCTTCAAAAATATCCACAAGTACATTGGGCTAAGGTAGTATTTTAAAACATGTGGGTTCTCAATATTTTCTTGACATATCTATAAGAGCAGGAGAGCATATTTTGTCTTTCTTTGTGTTTCTATTGACCAAGGAAAAGTAAACGTCCATCCTCTAGAAAGCAGTGAATCTCAAATATTTTGGGGCCCTTTTATCCCTTTAAAAATTCTCAAAGACCCTAAAAACTTTGGCTTATGTGGGTTATATCTGCTAATATTTACCATGATGAAAATTACAACTGAAAAAGTAAATATTTTTAATAACAATAACACAATTATCATATGCTAATGTAGGTAATATTTTTATGACAAATAATTATATTCCCCAAAACCAGAAAAATAGTGAAACAAATGTTGTTGTTTTATATATTGACAAATTTCTGTATAGAAGATAGCTGAATTCTACTAACTTCTTCTGTATTCAGTCATTTTAACATCACATGTACTCTCCAGAAAACTCCACTGTAATATCTTTGTATTATTATAAGAACATTTTTTTAATCTTGGAGCTCTCTTGAAAAAGCTTCACAAATCTTGCCCTAGAAACTCGCTACTCCAAACCAGCACCTGCATGACTTAGAGCTGGTTAGAAATGCAAAATCTCAGGCTAGACCCCAGACCTACTAGATTTGCATTTTCACAAACTCTCCAGGTAATTCTCCTGTACACTAGTGAATAGAAGGATGCTATTACTTTGTTTCTATCTCTTCCTGACTCCCCCCACCCCAGGGAAAAGAGTGGATCAATTGATTGGTGAAATAAATAGGTAGACAAATGTCGGCCCACATTTTCAAGTTGAATGTAATTAATACGGCAGAAATCACTGGGCATATGCGACCTTTTTGTGTGTCGGGGTGGACAGAGGGTGGGATGGATCTTCTGCGCTTAATGGTTCATGTAGCAAACTGGCTAAATGTCTTGCTCTTCCCATAGCAGCTCCCAAGGCTAACCAGGGAAGTCAGGACAGAAGGATAAAGAATCATGTTAAAGCCATCCTTCAATTACGCTTTCCCAATTATATTTTGATCTGTATCCTGTTTCTAAGTTGGTTCAGAAAGGAAGGCTGTGATAATTTGCTATTCCCACATCTCTCTAAAACTAGCAAATATAAGTCTTCTGTGCAATGCTTAGTCCAGTCGGTGTATGTGCTCATTAAATGTTGCTGCTGCTATTGGATGTAGAAGAATAGTCTAGAACTTAATATTGGTTCAATTATTCTCTTTCTTTTTTTCTAAGACAGTCTCACCTTTTTACTCAGGATGGAGTGTAGTGGTACAATTATAGCTCACTGTAGCTTCGACCTTTTGGGCTCAAGTGATCCTCCCACTTTAGCCTCCAGAATAGCTGGGACTATAAGCACATGCCCCCAAATCTGGCATTTTTGTTTTTATTTAGTTGTAGAGATAGGGCCTCATTATGTTGCTCAGGCTAGTTTGGAATTCCTGGGCTCAAGTTATCCTCCTGCCTTGGCCTTCCACGGTGCTGGGATTACAGATATAGGCCATGGTACACAGAATAATTATTCTTTTACTTTGAAAAAACAGACTGTAAATATTTTTACAAGAGTAGATATTAACACCTAGAATCAACAAAACACATAAAGTTTATACTTTTACATCTAAGTCATAAATATAAAAATATAAACTTACATTTTAAATTTATATTTATGCATGTTTATATCCCTCTATTCTAATATGCAATGAATATGGGTAAGATAAAATATGAAAAGAGAAAAATAGAAACAGGCATTTTCTAAAGCATATCTCTTTAGATCAGAAACATAAACTCAAAGTTGTGAAGTCAGAGGCTTTCTGGACTCTGTGATAAGCAGGCAATGGCGTCTAAGCGTTTGGCCCCTGTGTGCTAATAGAGACCATAAAAAAGTGCTCTAGCACAATAAACGAAGGACTGAAATCTGCCTCACTACTTAAAGCTCAAACTTAAATCTTACCACTGATACCTAGATTACAGTAGAAAGCTTACGAAAGTGGCAACTAAATGTTATCTGCAACAATGTTTTGTTGCAAGCTATGGTCCAGGTCAGTAACAGAACCAAGCTCAGAAACCATAAGCTTGAACCAACAAAACTAGAGGACTAGTGAATACATCTGTCATATCGCCAGTATCCCCTGTGGCAGAAGCATTGAAATCATGCAGTATTAGGGTGTTAGAGCTAATGACTGCTAAGCAGAGATGGGTAAGTACTGAGGAAAATTTTTTTAAAAATCCAAACCTTCCTATCTAAGTACACAAATGATATTATACAGAAATAAAATGCTAAAATTACAGGCAACAAAATCATATGTCAAAATATAAATATAATTTCAGTGGAGGTTGACAAAAATTTTAAGTAAAGTTTCTGAGGATGTTTGAAGAGATAAATGAAGAAATAAGTTTGATTAAAAAGAATAGAATATTAGGTAAAATTAAGGTAAAATAAATAGTAAGAGGAAGCATAAAAAGGAATAAAGTCAAAATCTTGAAAGTAAAAAATATATGTTTTAAAAATATAAAAACTATTTTAATGGATTCCATAAACTGTGCATACAGTTGAAGTGAATTAGTGATTTGGAAGAAGATGATTTCATCTAAAGTTTTTCATAATAAAGACACAAAAGGCCAGGTAAAAGATGTATATGTTAATAAGAAGGGTAACAATAGAATATGGGAATGATAGAAAAGCAGTATATGAATGGAAAATATTTGATAATTTTCCAGAATTCATTAGATCAAAACTTTACTATGAACACAAAATGAATTAATTAAAAATAATTTTAATTTAGACTCTTTGTGTTGAATTTTATGAACAAGAAGGATAATTCATTTATCTTAATGGCTTCCAAATGGAAGGGAAGCCCAGATTAACACATTTTAGGCAATTTTTTGTCAGCAAAAATAGATAACTGAAAACAGTGGATAATATCTTTAAAGGACTGAAAATTTAAACTTAAATTTTTATACCCAGCTATATTATTTTTCAAGAATGAAGACAAAATGTGCTTTAAAAAGTTTTTAAAACTAAGAAATTTTACTATCAATGAATAGACCTTTATAAAGGAATTGTTAAAGGATAAAAACTTAGCAAGAAGGAAGGTCAGCACAGAGAGAAGATGATAAATGCAAAATTGATAAAATACATTATTAAATATATTGAATTTTGACATAAAGCTAAAAGAGCCCAACTTGTATGCTTTTTCTTATTTTATTCAAGGTAATTAAATGGAAGAAATTATTATGAGCTTTAGTATAGAAACTATCCTGAAAAAGCTTCTAATGGCCAAAGAAGAAACAACTTGAAGAGCAAAATAGAGGTAGTATAGAATTGTAACTCAAAGCAAAAAAATAAACATCTATAAGTCCATATTGCTATGAACATGCTATTAAACAAATAAAAGGAAGAAAAGATACAAATTTCCCATAGAGAAGAATACTAAATACCATGTCAACACTCCCTTCCTTCAGGAGGTGGAGCTTAGTGCTCTGTCCCTTGAGTATGGGTTATACTTAATAACTTGCTTCCAGTGAATAGAATGTAGAAGGGAAGAAAAGTATCTTTATGATAGAAAAAAGTGTCTTTATGATAGAAAAAGTGTCTTTATGATGGAAAAAAAACACCACATTGCCAGGGGATCAAGATTAACTACATCACTGATAACTAATGTGAATAATATGTACTCTTGATATGATATGAGGAAAATGAAAATGACACTTCATCATTACTGTCTTCCTTTGAAAAACCTTAGTCAAGCCATGAGAAAAACACACTGCTAAAATTGGGCTAATGTTGCTGGAGGTTTAGGAGGGAATACAAAGAAAGGAGAGTTATGAGGGGTTCAGAAGGCTTTTTAGTGAAATTGAAAATAAATATACAAAAATAAAATGAGGGAAAATGAAGGCTTGATTCAGATCAAATTGGAGGGACAGAGATAACTATTGAACTTGTAAAACTTTAATAATGAAAAGAGAAGAGACAGAAAATTGTCAAGTAATGTGTGGCAATATTCAGACAGGATTTAACTTTAATGTTAAAAAGTGAAAGCTACCCTGGGCAAGTTGAAGTGAAACGGAAACGTATTTTGTGAATGGTGATGCTGTTTTGGAAAATTTGGTTTTCTAAACCAAGTTTGAGTGCCTATACATAGGACAGAACTCAGGATAATTAGGTAGCATAGGGCTCCCTTGTTTATGATTTATATATGATGTTGATGGGAAATGATTTCCTTTTTAATTTTTATTTTTTAAAGAGCAATCCTTCATCTACAATGTTGTATAGAAGGCAAGTCTACATAATATAAGTATAGGGTGGCCATAGGAACCTCGGATTCCCTATCTCAGTTTTCTCCAAAGAGGAGGCTTGGAAGAGAAGATTTTTACCAGATACAGGTGTGGTAAGAGGGAATTCCTAGAAAGTACTGAAAGTAAGAGTTGAGGACTATGTATTTTGCATCAAAGAGATCAGTCTTACTGAATTTTCTCATGCTCTAATAAATTCAATGAGGCACTTGTCTTAACTACAGGTGGTTCCCACTTACAGCAGCCTGACTTATAATGAGTCATATGCTCAGTGCTCTGCCAGTTACTCAAGAGCCCTGGCAAAACGCCACACACAGTTACATCATTGACACTGTCTTCTTTCTGACAGGCACCAATATTTAAGACCCTTTTGCTTGGATCCTTAACTTCAGATGACCTCTTGAGAGCCTTGCAGCTTCCTCTGTGTGGGTTCTCGTTGGTACTTGTTTTCAAACATTCCTTGTTAATAATCAATAATAACAATGTAGAATATATTGTATAAGGCTTTGCTACTTACCTTTGTGCACATATTCTTTCATTTTGTACTAACATCAGTAAACAAATATATATTGAACACTTACTATGTGACAGTCATTATAACAGCCACTTTAAATAAATGAGTATATTTAATTCCTTAAGAGACCTATGAGGAGGACATTATTAATTGTATTTTGCTTAAAACTACTGATATGGTTTGGTTATATCCTCACCCAAATCTCATCTTGAACTGTAGTTCCCCTAATCCCCATGTGACATAGGTGAGACCCAGTGGGAGGTAATTGAATCATGGAGTCAGTTACCCCACATGCTATTTTCATGATAGTGACTGAGTTCTTATGAAATCTGATGGTTTTATAAGAGGCTTTTCCCCTTTTGCCTTCACTTTTCTCTTCCACCACCATGTGAAAAAAGTGTTTGCTTCCTCTTCCACCATGATTGTAAGTTTCCTAAGCCTTCCAGAGCCATGAGGAACTGTGAGTCAAATAAACCTCTTTTCTTTGTGAATTATCCATTCTTGGGCAGTTCTTTATAGCAGCATGAGAAAGGAGTAATATGGGGACATTTAGGTTTGAAAATGTTGTCTGACTTGGGTAAAGGCAAAGAGCTTGTGTATTGGAGAGCTGGAACTAATATCTAAGTTTCTTGATTCTAAATACAGTTCCTTTTTTGCTGTACCATTTTGCTCCTCCTCAGGGAGGATCTTTATTGTTAATTTTTAGCTACAAAGTCCTCTGCCAGTTATACTTTCAATCAGATTTGTGTGTCTTATTATTGCATTTATTCAAGCATATTAGCTTCTATATAGGTAAAAATCTTTATACTGTACAATGTATAAGTTTATGTTTAATGACAAATAATTTTAAGACAGAGGCTGCAATTGTTTTATTTAAAAAATTGAGCATCAGGCTGTTGATTAGGAAATAATCCCTTATTACAACATTGTACCTGTAAGAAAACTAGTGAACTTAAGTCATTTCATTTCTAGGAAAAGAATAGAGGGTAAGGTCTGTGAAAGAGAAATGTCAGCTTCATTTTTGGTTCTTGGGTATAGGCATTATGAAATTAACTTGAAACAGACTAAGACATCTAGCTATTTCCTTGTACTTTGAAGCTGTCCTTAACAAGGAAAATTGTTAATTTTGATGGGTTTTCATTTGGAGATATGAGTGGGCTGTATTTTGAGGTCAGCTTACTGTTCACTGTAGGGGTTCAGTCAGGGTGGTGGAAGAAATTATAAAATAAAAATCATGGAGAAAAGGATACAGCTTTCTTAGAAGTCCAGGAGTTTTTTGCAAAATCCTCAGCATGGAATGAGCCAAAGGCAATGGTTCTTACCCAGAGGCAATTAGGCAGGAGTAGATACAAAGGAATGTAAGGTAGTTAATCTAAAGAGCTGGTTTACTCCTGTGGTCCTAAGACTGACCTTTGAACATCCACAGGAGCATGAATGAACTCTACTCGAGGTGTCAGCAATGTTACTAACCACAAATGGTGTTTGCTTTAGGCCTCAGAACCTGGCCTTTAATCATTCTTAGGACTGCTCTGTCTGTTGAAGACAACAATGTTAATTATCTAAAAGTGTGTTGACTCAAAGCCTCATCATTAAATCTGGATAAATGCCCACAGTGCCAGCTTATGAGGGCTGTGGCTGGTGACTCTTTACAGCACCCTTCTCTGGGTCTGTAGCTGCCCAGACCCCTAGCCTGCTCTTTCACTGGGTGTCTATCTGTGTCTGAGTGCATTTGCTCATTCATCAGTGGGTCAGGATCTGTGGGTCAGATTCAACAGTTCACCAAAAATTCACAGATTCTTATTACCTTTGTGAATTTACATGGTCTAAGGTCTGGTCATTAATCTTGAAGAAAAGAATCTGGGCCTTTTATCTCCCCAGCTCACCTACTGTTTTGGTGCTGACAGCCCTCCTTGATGTGCACTTTCTTTGGGTTATTAACTTTGCTGATAAAGTCAGCAGCTCCTTTAGTCCTGAAAAACATTTTTGTCCCCTCTCATTTTGTGTTAAGTCCAATAATAGGGTCAGCAGAGAATAACCTTTTATCCTGGCTAGAAGTAAGATTTAATATATATAGAAATGTTTATGCTTTTCCCTTTCCCCACTACTGAGTTATTTCTTTTTAAAAATCCTTAAAATATTTTCAAAAACAGAATTACAAAAGAAATTATTTATCTTAAAGATTCAGTGGTAAATTATGAGTTATGTAACATGGAAAAAAGTTGAGGAAAGCATGATAATAACCTAGAATAACACTTTAGTTGTTAAGCAATGATAATTTTTACATGTTTTATTCAGGCTTTAATTTTATAATTTTATTAATTGTATTTTTTAACCACCTAGAATTTCAAAAATGCTAAAAGGCATAAGGTGAAAAACTAATGTCCTCAGGTACCTCCAGATCCACTAGTTTTATTCCTCAGAAGCAACACTTGCATTTTCCAAGTGTTTTAGCTATTTCTTTTGATATTTATTTTCACAATGCAAGGTGTATGTTAATAATGCTATTCCTTAATTTATCAGTTGCAGTCATCACCTAGTGGCTTCTCACTGTAGCTAAAAGACTGATCTTATATACCCTTCCTTCTCATTTCTTTTCCTTATAGAAAAAATATATCCTGATAGAGGTAAGTAAAATTTGGGAAAATTGTACAAAGAGTCCACAATTACCCCCATCATTCTCTTTTCAGTTAATGACACTAGTATTCATTCGTCTGCTGAGGTAAGAAGCCTTGGATTGCTTCTAATTCCTGATATATATTTGGTCAGCAAGTCCGGCATTTACATTTCAGAAGTAACTCATAAGTTTGTATCCTTTCTGTTACCTCTGTCATATTATCTCCTCTGGAGTGTTGCCATTGGCTCTTTAACTGGTCTCCTGGTCTCTCTCTGATCCCATACTAGTTTCTTCTCTATATAAAATAAAATCGTATCTCATGAACCCCTATTGGCTTACTGCATTAAAGATCTTGAAAGATCCCCATTTCTTACATATAAATCCATAATCTTTAGGACCATACAAAAAGTCATCCACAATAAAGTCCCAGATGACCCCCTAAGTTTCATTACTAGCCAATCTTTTGCTTATCTCCTACTTCACTCAAATACAATCCTGTTCCACATTGTGAACACCTGTTACTCTTTCATTGCCTCTGCACCTTTGTACTTTCTGTCTGATAGCCATTTCTCTTACTTATCTAGATAAGATGAATTGAATCTGCAGAAAAATGTACAGCAGAAAAATTTTTGACATGACCTTGACTCAAGGAGAAAGCAGTTTTTCCTCTTTTGTGCACTGTTGTTTTTGTAAAGGATTTTAATTATTTCTGATATGTCTCTGAACCCCACAAGACTGTGATCATCTCTGTGGAGAGAGTTCTGTCTTTCTTTTCTTTGTACCTGTATTAGTTTTCCATGTTATCTTTAACAAATTATCACACGCTTGATGGCTTTAAAAAAAAAAAGCCACCAAGTTCTGGAGGCCAAGAGTTTAAAATTAGTATTTTTAGGCCAACAGCAAATCATCAGCAGGGCTGTGCTCCCTCGGAAGGCTTTGGGGGATAATCTATTAAATATTTCTTTTCTTTTCCTTGTGGTTACAGGCATTTCTTGAATTGTAGCTGAATCAATCCATTATTTCCCTTTGTGGTCACATTGCCTCTCCTCTGTTGTCAAATCTTTCTCTGTCTCCTTATGAGGATGCATGTAATGGCATTTAGGACCCCACAAATAATCCAGGATAATACCTTTATCTCAAGACCCATATATGAATATATCTGCAAGTACCATTTTTTCCCCAGATAAGGCAACATTTACAGGTTTCTGATTTCCTTGAGACTACCGGCCAGTTTACTACAGTTTAGCCTTTGGCCTCCAAAATTTCACGTCCATCTCACATACAAAATGCACTCACACCATTTCATCATTTTTAAAAGTCTCAACCCATTACAGCATCAACTCAATCCCCAAATTTCATTTATATATATCTGATTAAAAGCCCAAACCTCATCATGTTAATCATATAAATCAGGAATAGATGAGACTGTGCATATAATTCATCCAAAGGCAAAAAATTTCACCATCTGTGGGCCTATAAAACCAGAAAACAAGTTATCTATTCACAAAATACAATGGTGAGACAGACATAGTATAACAGTTACAGAAATTTCTATCCCAAAAGGAGACAATGAAAGGGAGAAAGGGGTTATTGGTTCCAAGCAACTTTGAAATTTAGCAGGACAAATTATATTGGGTTTCAAAGCCTGGCAATTATTCTCAGTAGCTCAAGGCCCTGGCTTCTGCTTTTAAAGTTGTGCTTGCTTTTTATTGAGGGGTAGTGCATACCTGCAACTAAGTAATTTCATCATCCTGTTACCTGCATCTGGAGCTTTGGAAGTCTGACAATCTTCTTTCATTTGCCTGTCTCTGTCACTTTCAAAACAAGCTCACAGCGTTTTTGCTGAAATAACATTCTCAAAAATGTTGTGGCTTTCCTGTGTATGTTATGAAATTCCTTCTGTTAGACCAAAGGATACTCCATAGAGCTTTCCTAGTTAATCCTGTCTCTGTTTTTGTCTTCTGCTGAGATGATCTCGGAGATCCATGATCATATGCCCAATCTCTTTAGCGCCAGCAAAAGGTTGTCCACCCACATTTTTGATCCTTTCCCCAGAGCACCGTTTCCTAATGAAGGAATCTCCAAATTTTAGCATTTTTGTTTCCAATCTGGATAAGCTGAGAATTTAACCAGTAATTAAATGCAGATTCTTTTTTCCTTATGGTTCTTTTTTCACTTTACCTCTTTCCACTCTCATTTTACTATAAGCAGAAATAAGCAATCAAGCTGCTCTTTCAATATTTTCTTGAAATTCTCTCAGTTATATATCCAAATTCATTGCTTACAAGTCTTTCTTTCCATACCACTATAGGGCACAGTGCAGTTAACAAGCTGCCACTGAATGGCAAAAATTACCTTTCTTCCTGTTTCTTCATTTTCTTCTGAATCTTGCCAGAAGTGTTTTTAATATCCATTATTTCTACAAAAAGTCTATTTAAGGCAATCTAGATCTTCTCTATCATGTGTCTCAAAATCTGTCTAGCCTCTACCCATTACTCAGTTTCAAAGCCACTTCCACATATTTACTTGTTATATTGACATCCTGTACCCTACCTCCTGGCACCAAAATCTATATTGTTAAATTTCTACCACAGAAACAGAATAAATAGGGTTGAATAGGTTCTATTATTTATCTATCTTTTGTCCATCACCATCTAATCTATCTATAGGTATCTATTCAGATATAAATATAGACAAAGATATATAGATACATTAAGAGATTTGTTGTAAGAAACTGGTGTACGCAATCATGGAAACTGGTGAAATAGATCCAAATTCCACAGGGCAGGCCATCAGGAAAACCAGGCTGGAAGTCTTAAGCACGATCTGAAGCTGCAGTCCACAGGCAGGATTTCTTGGTCAAGAATGCCTCAGTTCTGCTCTCAGACCTTTTAAACTAATTGAAAAGAATCCATCCAAATTATCTAGGATATCATGTGTACTTTGTAGCCAAGTAATTATTATTATTATTTAAAGACTGGGTCTTGATCTGTCGTCCAGCCTGGAGTACAGTGGTGTGATTATGGCTCACTACAGCCTCGACCTCTTGGGCTCAATTTATCCCCACACTTCAGCCTTCCAGGTAGTTGGGACTACAGGTGCACCACCACATTCAGTTGATTTTTTTATATATATATTTGTTTTTTGTAGAGATGGAGTCTCACTGTGTTGTCCAGGCTGGTCTTGAGTCTTGGGCTCAAGTGATCCTCCCGCCTCATCCTCCCAAAGTTCTATGATTCTAGGCATGAGTCATGATGGCTGGCCTAATTATGGATGCTAATCACATCTACAAAATACCTTTACAATAACACCTACATCTGTTTGATTGACTAACTGGAGACTGGGGATTGTAGTCATGTTGACACATCAAACTGATTGTCACAGTATTTTAGTGGTTAGGACAGGATCTGGCACACTGTAGTCCTTCTCTTCATTTATGATAAATAAATAAATAAATAAATAAATAACGTCTCACTTTATAAGCTATACGTCTGCTATACTTGACTTTCTGTGGAGCTTGAATTCTATGTTTAGTTTCTTCAATAATGCCATTGTGAACACATTTAGCCATTACCAACAAGGAGTTGGCCCCACTGTGCATTTTTAATCACCCCTGATCATAAGTAGTAGTCATGATATCAAGAACATTTGCATAGAAAAATCATAGTTAAGAAAAGAAACAGGTTAATATTGAGTCTCTAGTTTTTAAAAGGTACTTTTCATAAACTTTTCAATGGATGTATTGTTTTGAATCCATTATTTAAAAGCTTATTTATTTAAATCATCTTACGAGTGTATTTGAAATTAGTTTTTTTCTCTTATTAATTACTATTCCACACACTTACTATATTTGTTCCTTTTTCTACAAAAAACCTTGTTTGAAGCAATTTTCTACAAACAGTTTCCCAGGCTTTCCTAGAAAATTTCCAATAACTCAAACTAAAGTTAAATCCGTAATATTTCAGAGATGTGAACTCTTGTTAATATTCTGAAATGCTGCAAGTTCTCCACATAACTTTCTTACCCCATTAAAGTGGAAATCCCTACTCTATACTTTTAACCACTTTAAAAATCAAAATAATATATTATTATTTTTTTAGTTTTCAAATTTTCCACTAATTACCGAAGATTACCTATAGAGATTTGACTCATCATCTGAAATTTTGTTCAAGCTCCTACAGCAGGCCCAGACATTAAAGTACATTAAAAAATTAATATCCACACTTGTAATCACAAGGTTTCGGTAGGCTGAAGTGGGCAGATCATTTGAGGTCAGGAGTTCAAGACCAGCCTGGCCAACATGGTTAAAACCTGTCTCTACCAAAAATACAAAAATTAGCCAGACATGGGTGTGCATGCCTGTAATCCCAATTACTTGGGAGCCTGAGTCAGGAGAATCACTTAAGCCTGGAAGGCAGAGGTTGGAGTGGGCCAACATCGTGCCACTGCATTCCAGTCTGGGCAACAGCGAAAGATTTTCTCAAAACAGTAATAATAATAATAATATCCTTGCTATTTTTTCACTAATTTGAGGCTTCTATTTTAACTAAATGAATCTTCTGAAAGTTACTCTTTTGATAGAGAAAATAACAATAATATATAAGATTGTTGAATCTCAGACCTTAAACTTATACAAATCAATAATGTGTCTCCTCTATTTTGTTTGGGTATTTCTTAGAGTTTAAATAGCTTTTGAATGAATGATAAATTTTTACTGTTCTTAGAATTTCTCAAAAGCCTCAGTTTTGTACTGTTTCTTGAGTCGTTTTAATTGTGTCTGTAGTAACCACCACTTTTCTCTTTTGTGTTTCTTTTTTTTTTTTTTTTTTTTTTTGGAGTTGGGATGGGGAACAGAATCTTGTTCTGTCACCCAGGCTGGAGTGCAGTGGTGAAATCTCATCTCACTGCAACACCCACCCCCTCCTGGCACCCAGGTTCAAGTGATTCTCCTGACTCAGCCTCCCGAGTAGCTGGGATTACAGGCGCCTGCCACCATGCCCAGCTATTTTTTATATGTTTAGTAGAGACAGGGTTTTACAATGTTGGCCAGGCTGGTCTTGAATTCCTGACCTTAAGTAATCTGCCAGCCTTGGCCTTCCTAAGTACTGGGATTCTAGGCAAGAGCCAGTGCACGCTGGGCCTCTTTTGTATTTCTGATTTGCAAATATGCACGTACTCAGGAGTTCTTAGCACGGATTTGTAAATTGCCTGAAGCACATGAACATTTTCTTCTCAGTGGGCATAATTTTTAATTACATACTTAGAATTTCACTTGTGATACACCACAATGCTGGGCAGTGGCCGGAATTCTTAATATTCCTTCTTAATATTCCCTCCCTTGCAGACTTTTTATTCATGTGATCATCCTTATGCTTTTTTCTCAATTTCTTGAAATTCTGGTCATTAAATCTAGAATTTATATTTGACAGGGTCAGGTGTCAGGCAGTATAGATATGCTAAATTGTTCAAACTTATTTCAAACTGAGTCAACAACCCAGGGAATTGTTGAGCTTGTTTGGTGTGAAAATTTGAGTCAGGTACATTCCGTGGAATATTTTAATCTGAGTTTCCATTATATTGACTGGAAAAATGCCAAGCCATGTGTTATTCATAATTTGTTTTTCCACCCTGCCTCCTCCACTGTTACCCACATTCATCTGACCGTAAAAGGCCTTTTAACTAGGACAAACCCATCCATGTTTTGGTTCCTCAAATGTTTCAAGTTATTTTTCCAACTGTTGAGGTTTGGCAAATTCTTGTCAGCTTTTTGCCAAGGTGGTTATTTTCTTTTTCTTTTTAATTTTCAAGCCTGAGTGTATTTTCTGGAAATGTAGTCCATATGTTTCTTATTTATTTATATATAACCAATAAAAATAGTTTTTAATAATTATTTTATATTCACAATATCTGTATGCTATTCCATATTGGTCTCTTAGGCCATGCAGAAATGTTTCTACTTTTGTGTTTTAACTTGGGTGAAAAATTTTGAACTAAATCTGAAACTTTATAAAACAATACATTGAATGGTTGGCAAAATGTATTTTTTATTTCTCTCATTTCCTTTAAGAGAAATAAATAGTGTCCCTTTTGCCTAGTTCGACAAAAAGCCTGGTCAGTTCAAACAACTAACAACACATGCAAATAGTGTGTTAGAAATCAATGCGGAATAAGTTCTTTATGTTGGGTCCATAATTGCTAGACCCTTTCATTTGGACATCTCCTTTTCCACTGCCAGAGAGACTTTTTTTCCATAGACAATCACAGTGCTAATTCTTAAGTAGAACACATTTGGATTCTTTTCATTTTTTAGCATAAACCAAAAATTTTCACATGAACCTTAATCTTGATGTCTAAAGTCACTGGCACTTGTACTAAACTTTGACTTGTTTTCCTCTTTCATCTTAATTTATCTTACCTCCATCAGCAAACCTACTATTTAAATGTGTTCTCCCTGAGTCTTCCCCACCACTTTACCACACTAGTGCTGCCATTGCCCTCACCATTGCCCAACGGATCTCTTTCCTTGCTTCCATCTCTCTTCGCCTCTAATCCAGCCTTCACACTGCTACCTGTGAAGCTGAAGGATTGTATTAGGTGCTTTATTGGACTCCCTGTGTTTATCACTTTTAATCCAAATGATAGATAAATATATTTAAATTTCTGCAAGTGTAAGAAAATCATTGGTATCCGGTGATCACTGCTCAATTTCAATTTGCATATATGTTCAGATTTTTAAGGAACAAAATCAAATCCATTTAACTGTAACAAAATACAAATATACGCCCACAAGGTGAGCTCAGGGGTAAACATTAGCTACTTTTAAAATTTCATAGAGAAGCATGGTATTGTCTATCACTCAGCAAGCCAGCAGGAAACAGGTAACACATTTAAATGATGATCATTCCAGACGGCTTTAACAAAGGAACTATTTGCAAATGTATGGGCATAGTGTGAGTGTGGGGGAATCCCGGGTTGGTGCAGGGTGAGATATAGACAGTGGTAACAGTTGGGCAAGGCAGGAAAAGAGGCTGGATCAGTTCTCAGGATAGTGAAAAGAGTCTGTAGAAAGGGACACATGGAAAGGAGCAATGACCTTTGGTTGAGGACTGCAGCCAACCTGAGGCAACCCCACAAGAAGATGGCTTTGGAGACAAACAAATTCACTTACCTTCTCTTTCTTGACCAAATCCAACAGAAGTCAGTAAATAATGATGTCTGCTAATACACAGATGTCCCTCAACTTACAATGGGGTTACGTACTGATAAACCCACCATAACTTGAAAATACATTCAATACACTAACCTACTGAACATAATAGCTTAGACTAGCCTCCCTTAAAAGTGCTCAGAACACTTACATTAGTGTACACTTGGGCATAGTCATCTCTATTTTATAATACAGTGTTATCTTGTAATTTCTTACCCTTCAGAGTGTGTGATTAACTAGCAGCTGCAGCTCCTGGCCACTGCCTAGCATTGCGGAAGCGTATCTTCCCCAACTTCTCCAGCGCAGAAAACAATCACAATTCAAAATTCCAACTACATTTCTACTGAGTGTGTATCCTTTTGCCCTATTGTAAAATCAAAACATCTTAAGTCAAACCATTGCTAGTGTTCCTTCTATTGTTCACACAGGTCAGCTTTCCAAGGGAGAAGGCAGGTTAGAAAAGGATGGGAAATGGATTTGGAGGGTTTGACAAACGTATTGGGGACATATTGAAAGGGCCACTGAAGACTTGTACAGTGAGGCTATAAAGGAGACACAGTGTTTACTATACTCACTTGACTAGATAGTTCTAGGTAGCTTCAACAGCTTTACAATTCATTTGCTTTTGATAATTGTCTCTGGTGTTGCTGGTTGACATCTTCTATTGCGCACGGACAATGATAATCTATAATATCAGGGTAGTCTCAGGCCTCTAATTAAAAATGTGGAACATAATATTCTGTGAATATAAGCCTGGGAAGGATTATCCTGCTCGAGCACATGGACTTCAAAGAACATGCTGTACAGTCGCCCCGGTATCGGAGGCAGACTGGTTCCAGGACCTCCATGGATACCAAAATCTGTGGATGCTCAAGTCCCTTAGCCCTGTGGAACCTGTGGATACAAAAAGTTAGTTCTCTGTATTGGGGTTGAGGGATTGTTTCATATCCCCAAATACTGGTCTGTGTTCTCCATCTACAGTTGGTTGAATCCCAGGATGCGGAACCCATGAATACAGAGAGCTGACTGTATTCAATTTTTGCACTAGATTGTTTCGAGTTTCCTTGGACCATGACTCTCAGATCCAATTTCTAGGGTCATCACACATGCCCTGATCTTCCCTAACCCTGAACTTGTTATGGAAGGAGCATGGGTGAAGGGATTACAACGCTCATGTGAAAATTTTGGTTTTGGTTCTTAGAAAAGCCATTTAACCTTGTTTAAGATTTATTAATGAGTTCTAGCCACGGGCATTCTGACTTGGCAGGCACAGGATGGTTTCTGGTTGTTTACGTCTCTTTGTAAAGTTCCACAAGTGATTTTCATGTGTGGTAGGGCAGTCAACACACAGAGTTCTACAGGGTAGAAGTGATTGCTTTGAAGATTCTATAACACCCCCTGCCTTTTAGCCACTGTAGCTTTTTGTTGAAATATTGAGTGGCCTTACTTACTTTTGAGTTTTTGTGAGAATTATGCACTGCTAAAGAGACAAGAGAAGATACTGGAATCGGAGGACAGATTTAAGGGTCTGAATATATTCTTTCCCTTACATCATTTCCAAACTGTGTTCTGTAAAACTGTAAGTCTCAACAGAAATGCTTCTGATTTTTTATAAATGTTTGATTTAAATTTCATTTTATTTATTTTTGACAAAAATCTATATATAAACAGAGTATATTACGTGTGTTTATGTGGATATGTATGCATGTATATGTACATATGTATATTTACATTATGTATGTATATATATGCAGACACAAATATATATATAGTGTGTGTGTGTGTATATATATATATATAAAACATATATATGTGTATATATATATACACACACAACATATATATATATATATATAAAACTACAAGTACACATATTTAATGGTTTGGAGCCCTCAATAGACAGTGCCATTATGCTAAAATTCAGCTGACTACAAATATTGACCCATTGGAATAACCAGCACATTAACTTGAACTTTATAGTATATCTTTTTGGTGGGAGGGTGTGGAAGTGGAGTGAGGGAAGGTCAATCTTAGAAAAAATGTCTTTCTGTACTATTTAAATGTTTAGTAAATATATAATTGAATAAAAGCTTTAGTTTTTGCATTATTTTTAAATTAATCAGACTAATGCATATCTGCAAAAGTAAAATAATACTAGAAAATGTACTGTTTCCACATATGTGATTAGGGTAAAGATCAAGGTCATCCACTCAGTGGAAGATTTTAATTTCACTTGTGAAGTAATAACTAATGTCATTACATCTCATTGGGACAATTTGTTAAAAATATTAAGCACTTTCTGTAGGTAAATCATGACATTCTTGTTTTTAAGTAATTCAACTTTGAAACAAAGTTGCTCACTGAAACATTTTTAAAGAATTTGGATTGGCTCAGAGCGTCCTGAGATTACAAAGTCAGACACTGAACAACTGGTGTCATTATAATTGCTTATTTCTGTATGTCTGCTTTTCTTAGAGAAATAAAATATTTGCCAAGGTTGATATGGAAACAGACAAGTATAATGCATACTTAAATTTTTTTTAAATTAATTTTTTTCAATTAAAAATACTTTTTTATTTTAAATTAATTTTTTAAAATTAAATTTAAAAAAATTAAAAAAATATGTGTCTGTATTTTCTTAGAGAAAGAAAATATTTGCCAAGGTTAATATGTAAACAAACAAGCATAACCCATACTTAAAGTTTTAAAAAATTATTCAGCAGAGCTTCATTTTCTCAATGATTGATTCTGCCATAAATTTTAACTTACCAAAACAAACTTATACCAATAAAAACTCTTCTTAATCTGTTAATGGACTGTGGTAAGTGTATGAGTGATATTTTATTTAGTAAACAGTTTTCCTTGCTAAAAATTAAAATATTTGATAACCATGAATCTTATAGGTGTATACCAATTGAAAACCACATTGTTTCATAAGCCTAAAAGAATGACTGTGTATCATGAGTTGACTGGTTGAGCCTTGAAGACTATAATTGCATCCTCCTCTTTCAACATAAACTCTATTTTCTCAATTCTGTCTCAAGTCTGTTTAGTACGTAAGCTATTTTATTTCAGAGGTTTCTGGAAACATTTGGCATGCTGGCTCTCCATCTATTTCTTCAGGCCATCAAGTTTCCCTATAGAACAGGTCGATCGATGCCTGGTTAATTAATTCATTCAATATTTCATTTATTTTTCATTATGATCCAGGTAATTTTCTAGAAAAAGGGTACAAAATGACGAAAAGAACTTTAGAGATTCTTGTACTCAATTGTTACACTTCTGTGGTTAATATCTTTCTCTTTTCACGAGTGTATTAAGTTTTTGCTGTTTTCATTATTAATTCATTTGGTTGTTTTCTTTCTTTATTAATATTCCTCCAAGATATCTAAGCTGTATATATTACCTTCTTAAATCACCATGTGGAGCAGGGTAGACCAGCTTTTTCCTTCCACAGGTGGACCAGGGAAAGAAGCTAGACAGAAGTGTTGTTCAGGAGTTTCCCACAGGGTATTCTGAAGCAAAAATCATACCAAGAGATTGTCCTGCTTAGAAGCAAGAGGAATGGACTGTTAGGTGCCTTTTCAGTTAGTCAGTGACTATCAGGCAACCCAGGAGTGGTGGTGGCATGGAGTTAACCTGGCATGCATCTCCAGGTGAGTCAGCTCCCATTGACTAAAGGCCATCTTCTGGAGAGGGCGCAGGTACAAGCTGTTAGCAGCCAACTCCTGCAGCGTCTGAGGGGTGAATACAGTGACTCAGTAAAAGGAATCTAGGTAGGGTACCAAGAATTTATGTTACAATATTTTGAGAAGTAGGTAGAGTTCACACTGTAATAGAAATATATATATGCCCCTAAGATTATATATATTGGCTAATGTGTATGTGTGTGTACATGTGTGTGTGTGTGTGTGTGTGTGTGTATATATATATATATATATCTGCTAATGTGTATATGTGTGTATGTATGTGTGTGTATATATGTGTGTGTGTATATATGTATACACACATATATACATATGTACACACGTATATACACATTAGAAGATATATATATATATATATATATATATAGAGAGAGAGAGAGAGAGAGAGAGAGCCAGACATACACATTATATCTTAACAGAATACTTGGAATTTGAGGTTCCAGATAAACTTGATTATTGGAAAAATATCAGCATCCCATGTTTAGTTTCTTTGTAAAAATTCTATCACATATTAGATAGTGCCAATACTGTGTCTTGAACATGAAATTGTACAATTACAGCACTAAGATGACTCATCAGTCCAGGGATATAGTTATATTTTATTACACAACCTACAAGCTCTATCATTATTCCATCCCACATAGTAGCAAAGATTGCCATTACCAGATCCCAAATGGAAAACCCTCCTGACCCCACCATCAGCCACTGGTAATGATAAAAGAATAATGGAGATGCCCTGGCAAGCCACACATTGATTGAATTTTCAAATGAACACAGATCCTGAAAGTGGTGAGAGTCTTGGTGTTTTTCCCCACATTTCAAATGCAAGTGCACATGTGTATCCATTCATAGAGATTGAACATTTAATCTCTATGAACTTTATCGAACTACCTGAAGACCTCCTATGTTCACCAGTCCAGTCTAATCTGATGATCAAGCTGAAACATCAGAATGTATGAGACAGAATTGAGGCTTCATTAGGTATTGGTCACCGGGTCCAGGAACCACTAGACATCACTTGTTGGGGAAGAGGAGCTCTTAAGTTGAACATTGGTTTCAAACTACAGTAAAAACTGGCTACAGGTGGGGTGGGGGGGCTTATGCCTGTAATCACAGCACTTTGGGAGGCCGAGTCAGGTGGATCACGAGGTCATGAAATCGAGACCATCCTGGCCAACATAGTGAAAACCCATCTCTACTAAAAATACAAAAATGAGCTGGGCATGGTGGCACATGCCTGTAATCCCAGCTACTTGGGAGGCTGAAGCAGGAGAATCACTTGAGCTAGGGAGTCGGAGGTTGCAGTGAACTGAGATTACACCACTACATTCCAGCCTGATGATAGAGTAAGACTCCATCTCAGGAAAAAAAAAAATCTGGCTACAATGCTAACTTTTCCAACAAGATAAATCATAGTGTAGTGTTGTTTCTAAATCTTACTTATTAACCCGGATAAGCAGTCTAAAATCTGTCCCATCTGGAATAGGAAAGGTTTCTATTAGATTCTTAAAAGCTTCTACCATTCCTGACTAATTAGTTAAAACTTCATCAAGGCCAAATTACAAGGGAAAACTTATTGTTTCCAAATACTTCTAAGAAATCACCAGCTCTTGCCTCTGGAACAACACACTCAATTGATTACCCAAATAGCTCAGGATGTATCATGTTAGGCCAAGATACACTGTTCAACCAAGGAGCCACCAAAACCATACCACAGCTTTCAGCATCCACCATGTCATTCCTATGCCAAAAAGGCCACAGACAGAAGTCAGAGGCCTTGCTAGGTCCTAAAGAACAGCATTAGACTCCATGAGTTGTCAACAAATGTACAAAGGAATAAATAAGTTCTAACCACCAGGCCCAACCCACAAGTTTTACTATTGCAAATACCCAAAAGAGACCTCTTTTACCTTTGCCTGGCAACAGACTCTCACGCTTAATCAAGGCACTTAGCCTTGCAATGGTCTGTGCACTGCCTTCCGCTCAAACCAGGCTCAAGTTAAGGTTTGGCGGGTCATCCAAAGCCTTTGACCAATTTGTTTTTGCCAAATCCAAGCCCAAGGAAACTCTGCTCACTCTTCCACTGAAGAGATTTCAGATCCCAGAATCCTCCTCTTTCTAATGATAATCGTTTTCCTTAAAAGAGCCTGTATTTGCCCATTTTCACACTGGTATAAAGAAATACTGGAGACTGGGTAATTTATAAAGGAAAAATGTTTAATTGACTCAGTTCCACATGGCTTGGGAGGTCTCAGGAAACTTACACTTGTTGCAGAAGGTGAAGAAGAAGGAAGTAACTTGTTCACAGGTGGCAGAAAAGAAAGAGAACGAAGAAGAAAGAGTCCCTTTTAAAACCATCAGATCTCATGAGAACTAACTCATTATCACAAGAATGGGACAGGGGAAACAGCCCCCCGATTCAACAATCTCCACCTGTCCCTCCAGTGACACATGGGGATTATGGGAACTACAATTTAAGATGAGATTTGGGTGGGGACACAGCCAAACCATATCAACACTTAACAGTTTATACAAATTGAAAGGTCACACAGACTTAACTTGCAAGTAGAGGTGATCCTAATAAAAATATAAGGGTCAAGCTTTCTTTGTATTGTCCTTTCTTTTTGTTGCCACAGCACCTGACCCTGACACTACCTTCTTAGTTCATCCCTTCCTGGTGCTGAGGCATGATGATGGTTAGGCATAATGGAGTTTTTCAGGATGAAAAGCATTATTAGTTCTATCCTTTCCCTGGCTTGCAAACTGGTTAATTTGATAAAGAAATGTGCTCCAGAAACATTTTAACTGTGGCTTTTTTATTTATTAGTTTTTTTAAAACAATGTCCTTACTTTGTTTTCTAACTTTCTCGTGGTTTTCACACACTAAGCCATGACAGGCTTAAATTAATTCAGCCACCATGGAAAGCAGTCTGTAGATTCCTCAACAATCTTAGAACTACCATTGGACCCAGCAATCCCATTATTGGGTATATACTCAAAGGAGTACAGATTATTTTACCAGAAAGACACATGCATATATATGTTCACTGCAGCACTATTTACATTAGCAAAAACATGGAATCAACCTAGATGCTCATCAATGGTAGACTGGATTAAGAAAATGTGGTACACATACACCATGGAATGCTGGGCAGCCATAAAAAATAATGGTGTTGTATTATCTGCAGCAACGTGGATGGAGCTTGACACCATTATCCTTAGAAAATTGACACAGGAACAGAAAACAAAATACTGAATATTTTTTCTTATAAGTGAGAGCTAAACATTGAGTCCACATGGACAAAAAGAAGAGAACAATCAACACTGGGACCTTCTTGAAGGGGGATAGTGAGAGGGGAGTGAGGATTCAAAAGTTACCTGTTAGGTATTATACTGATTACCTGGGTGACAAAATTGTTGGTACACCAAACCCCTATGACATGCAATTCACCGCCATAACAAACCTGCACACTTACCCCTTGAGCCCAAAATAAAAGATGAGAAGAAAAAAATAAATTATGAAAGAAGAAATTTATTTAGGCCAAGCACCGTAGCTCAGCCTCTAACCCATGCAATTTGGGAGGCTAAGGTGGGAGGATTGCCTGGGGGCAGGAGTTCAAGACCAGCCTGGGAAATATAGTTGGACCCCATCTTCAGAAAAAATTTTAAAACTAACTGTGTGTGGTAGCACTCGACTGTAGTTCCACCTGCTTGGAAGCCTGAGGTGAGAGAATCATTTGAGCCTAGAATTTTGAGGCTGCATTGTGCTATGATTATACCAGGGCACTCCAGGCTGGGTGACAGAGTGAGACTCTATCTCTAAAAAAAATAAGAAGAAAGTTATTTAAAGAAGCAAAATCATAAAGATGTAGATCTCCATTTTTGTGTTTCAGTGTGAAGATGCAAAGAGCAAACTCTATGAGCAATAACTGCCATTTATGAAATACCTGCTATTTGCCAGACACTTTATGTGCAATATAGTATTCAGTTGTAACAATAACCCCAAGAAACAACTACTATTATCCTCATTACACATTTAACTCAACTGATGTTCAGAAAGGTATCATAATTTGTCTATGGCCATGTAGTAATTAACAGAACTGCTGTTTGAATCTAATTACTTGAGCTGCTAGAATGAGGCCTCTTCTTTCACTGTCCTGTGGCCTCCCAGCTTAGAGAAATGAACTCAAGCTGGGGCATGTTTTCAGAATGTGGTTTCTCAGGAGGTTTCTGCTTCAAATATTCTTTCACCAATTATTAAGATGCTTGAAATTTCTCCAAAGGACATTTATTTCTGTGAGTCAGAAGGGATTTTAGTTCATGTAGACTGTCACACTAAAATACAAAGGTACCTGAGGTTAAAATGAAGAGTATTAGATAACACCTTAACAATTACTGATGAATGGCTGGCCAGAGCTTTTGTGAAATAGGAGAAAAAAATCCACTGAAGGGATAAATGAGAGCAATCATAAAAACTTGCCACTTTTGTTTCTTAGGAATTTTGACTTTTTGGTTGTTTCTGACCTTGCTATGCAGTTTTTAAAACATGGGAATTGAAAAACAAAACATTTTGCTCAAGTGGAATGATTTGTAACATTTTCATTTTAGAAGAGCAGTTGGGTATTCCCTTTGATGGAGTCTCTTAAAAGTGGTGGAAAGTAGGCCTTAGGAAGTGTTCAATGGTAAACAGATGGCACTGGCTTGTAAAACCACAGGGCTCTGGGAATCTGCTCTATCTCTAACTCCAGCTTATGGACAAGCACATTAGTGGCCTGGGGGTTCTAGCAAAGGCCATGATTATTTTAAAAGTAATAGACTGGTTACAATTGTTGGTGTCATGAACACATTTGACCGTGTGTGTTTGTGTGTGTACCTCAGTGCATGTCTGAAATTTGAACTGAATAGTTTTCTTTACATTTCTGAATACACTGACAAAACAGGAAAAGAATGATAACATTAATTACTTTTTTAAAATAATTCCAGTTAAAGTGGTAATTTTTCCTCAACCACAGTTATTTCAAAGTAAAGAGGCAATTGCCTTAATATAAAATTCTTTCATATGTAGATATTCACTGTACATGAGACTCAATACATTGTTTTTCAAAGGATTTATTAGCCTTGTATTAGTCTGTTCTCATGCTGCTAATAAAGACATACCTGAGGCTGGGTAATTTATAAAGAAAAAGAGGTTTAATAGACTCCCAGTTCCACATGGCTGGGGAAGCCTCACAATCATGGTGAAGGGTGAAGGGGAAGCAAGATATGTCTTACATGGAAGCAAGCAAGAGAGCTTGTGCAGGGGAACTCCCATTTATACAACCAACAGACCAAGGTAAGACTTACTCACTACCAGAAGAACGGGGTGGGGGAAACCACCCTCATGAATCAATTATCTCTACCTGGCCCTGCCCTTGACATTTGACAATTATTGCAATTCAAGTTGAGATTTGGGTAGGGACACTGCCAAACCTTAACAAGCCTCCATGATAGATGATGACATATACTTTCACCAGTAGCAGAACATTAGAAAAGCATGTGATTTTAGAACTAAACTTATTTAACAACAGTGATTTTTTTTTTTTTTTTTTTTAGTTTGAATTGAGAGTATTCTCAACTGATGGGCCTTAATTAAAACATTCAGAAATATGACTGTTTTGGAAATATCTTGATTAGGGTAAATCCATAACCATTTTTTTCTAGTTGGAATACTTTCAAACTTACAGAAAAGTTACAAGAATAGAACAAACAATATTTTTACCCTTAACCATTGTTCAGGAAATAATTGTTTGATGCACTTCACCTCAGAATTCTCTAGTCTATAATTTCAACAAATAAATTATCCAACATAACCACAACATAACCCTCCAAATCAGAAAATTAACACTGATACTTGACCGCCACCTTATCTTCAGATCTCATCCAGGATTTTCCAGTTGTCTTCTGAAAATGCCCTTTATAGCAAAACGAATCATTCCAGGATTATGTATTGCATTGAATTCATGTCTCTTTTATCGTCTTCAATCTGGAGGATTTTCTCAGTCTTTCCTTGACTTTTATGACCTTGACACATTAAAGATTATGGAATATATGTTTTGTTCTTTGACTGCCTCCCTACCCACAAAGTTTGGGTTTGGCTGATGTTTTGTTCCTGATTAGATTTGGATTTTGCATATTAGCAGAAATGCCACAGAAAGGGTACTTTGTTTTTGTCATTGCATTCTATCAGAAGTTATGTGATTTCAATTTGTCCCATTACTGATGAGGTCAACTTTGATCACTTGATTAACATGATTTCTGTCAAGGTTCTTCATTGTAAATTACACATTTTTTTTTTTTTGTAATTAATACTTTTTTTTTTGCAGGGTGGTAACTTAAGACTAGGTAACTATTCTATTCTTCAACACTTACTGCTATGACTGTTTTCTCCTATTACATTTAAAATTTCTTATTACTGGCTTATAGGAAATCTATTGATTTTATGTGTTTACCTTGTACTTAGATATCTTTCTAAACATTTATAAGCTCCAATAGATTTAAAAAAAATTCCCATGAATTTTCTATAGTAAATTATTTGCCAGTATAGCATGTCATTCTTTTTATTTCCTTCCCTTATTTTATTGTCATGCCCAAGGATTCTAGTAAAATGTTAAATTTATGGCTTAAATGAAAGTGCTTCTGAATTTTATCCATTACATATTTTTTTAAGATGAACTTTTCACAGATGTATTATCAAATATTATCAAGGTCTAGATTTCTAAGAAGTCTGTTTTGTCTTGTAAATCAGGAATGGCTATGTAAATTAGTAAATAATTTTTGGCAACTCTTGATCATATACTTTTCCTTCAATATTTTGATATAGTAACTTCAATTAACATATTTTCTAAAATCAAAATGATCTTATATTATTCTTGGAACAAACTGTACATAGTTACAATGTATTTTTAATGTGCAGCTGGATTAAACCTGCTTATATTGTCATATAATTTTCAAAACTTTGTTCATAGGTGACAGAGTCCTGTACTTGATTGTGTGTGTATGAGTGTGTCTATGTGAGTGAGTACGCACTTTATTCTTATTTGCTTTTTTGATCTTTATTTATCATTCTTATTAATGGTAATGAATTTTGGGGCTATTATTATTATTCTTATTATTAAAAATAGATAATACATGATTATGTAAACAATGGACTCAAAAAGCTTGGATCACTCTTTGAGTTGAGCATATTAATGTCTGTCAACACAAGGAAATTCTAACCAAAGAAATAGAAGACATGGAAGATGCAATCACTATGATGCAGTGGTGCTTCTTAACTCTAGCTTTCAGTACCTGTCTACTCAATAAGGTGAAGATGGGATAGGAGTTAGCTATGAGATAGCAATTTATATGGTAGAAGGTGGATTGCTATGAGATTCTTGCGTCTTATTTTGATAGTTCTTTCTTGTTAAATCATTCTTGAATTATATCACAATAAATTAAATTGTAGAACTGATTGTACCGCATGAACTCAAAAATTTATTGATCCTAGAAAATGGGTTATAAATTTGATGAGTTTCCTTCTTTTGCTCTAAATTTCATGATGGCCTTTCTATGACAGCAAGGACTATATCTTGTTCACTGTCTCTATTAGAGTGTGAAACACACACTAAATGATCAGTAATTATTTGAATGATTCTTGAGTAAGGTTTGCCAAGAACAAACAATATTGTTTGTTCAGAATACATTACAAACTCAATACCCAGTAAAATGTGGACAAGGTCCAGGAAGAGTTTATGTCTTGTAAAGCTGCTGAATGACTGTTAAAGAAATGTTTTTCTTGGAATATCTGGATTAATGTGTTTAGATAATAAAACATTTTTATTTAAAAAATGATTAGGTCCGTCTTACAGTGATAAAGTCATCACATCTTAGCAAATATGATTCAAACATAGGAAGCAACCAGGCAAATAACTTTTGACATAATATAAGAACAAAAAACTTAAAAAGGGAAAATAAATATTAAAAAAAGAAATCTAAAAAATTTGAATATAAACAGAATTAATCTAAAATACAAAAATTAAGGATGTATAATGCATGGCTTGAGTAATACCGTTTTGGGCCTTAATATATTTCACTCATCAAATTTAGCTATTGTTTGACTTAAGCAGTTCTTTTTTCACCAGAATACCTTTTTTAATTGAAAAAGCAAAGGCAAATGAAAAGTTCTAATAGCTAATAAAGAAATGCCCACTGAAAAATTACAGATAATTTTATTTTAAAACTTTATTTCAGACTGGGCGCGGTGGCTCACGCCTGTATCCCAGAACTTTGGGAGGCCAAGATGGGCAGATCACAAAGTCAAAAGATCAAGACAATCTTGGCCAACATGGTGAAACCCCGTCTCTACTGAAAATACAAAAATCAGCTAGGCTTGGTGTTGCGCACCTGTAGTCCCAGCTACTTGGGAGGCTGAGGCAGGAGAATTGCTGGAACCTGGGAGATGAAGGCTGCAGTGAGCCGAGGTTGTGCTATTGCGCTCAAGCCTGGAGACAGAGAGAGACTCTGTCTCCAAAAAGAAAAGAAAAAGTCAATTGTTTTGCAGTAGAGGTGGTATTTGGTTACATGGGTACATTATTTAATGGTGATTTCTAAGGTTTGTGTGCCCCTGTCACCAGAGCAGTGTACACTGTACCCAACATGTAGGTTTTCATCCCTCACCTGCTCCCACTCCTACCAAGTGAGCCCCAAAGTCCATTATATCATTCTTATGCCTTTGTATTCTCATAGCTTAGCTCCCACTTATAAGTGAGAACATACAATATTTGGTTTTCTATTCCTGAGTTACTTTATTTAAAATAATGGCATCTAGCTCCTCCCAAGTTGCTGCAAAAGACATTACTTTTAGATGTGTTGGAATGATTTAACTATTACTTTGTAAAACAATGACCTGTCCCTTTGGTACAAGTCTTTAGCATACCTATAGCCTTATATAATATAATCAGCTGATAGTAAGCCTTTTCTTTAATGAATCTGTCCACAATTCATACTGATATTTAGCATAAAATAAAACATATAAATTTTTTTCATGGAATATTTAGCATAAAATAAAAGTTACTATTAAACAATGTTTATGGTAGTCTTGTTTGATAGCTCATTTTTTTCTTAATTATTTTATGGTTCTCTGCATCATTTAGAAATGAATTTTCTGAAGAGAAACATCAAGAACTTACATCTCATTTCTGTTGCTTTTTCAGGAAATCTCAGTTTTAGAATCTGTTTTATTACCACCATTGTTTACCAGGCCACAGAAATATCTCCTCTGACTGTGGTCTAAAATCCATCCGCACAAATTATTTGCTGATCATCCATTTAATGTGTCTGTGTAAGTGTTTCTTGAAACTAGAGAAAATGTTTTCTAGCCCTGTAAGCCATATCCTAATAGAGTAAGGCTTAAAGCAATGCATAAGAAATAGCAATACACAAGTAATATTAGTGTCTTAATTCACTCTCACTAGCATCTACTTCCTGAAAGCAGACTATTGCTTCAATATATTCTGGCTGTCAAACATTATGGCACATTTTTCTGTTTCTACCTCATTAGGAAGAATCACTAGGGGAGATTCTTTGCAGTAATTATCACACAAACTTCTCATCTTTGTTAGGTGTTATCTTCTGGCTCATTTGGCAAAAAGATTTGAGGAACAAATACCCATAAACTTCACGATTACCTACAGGCTATAAGGAAATTTTAGGAGATTGCATATACAGGCTGGATTTTAAGTTGATAATGTTCCATAATTTACTTGGAAACATAGTCCTGAAGCATGGCATATTGGAAAGGATATTAATGTCACATTAATATTAGAGATGTCATGAATTTAACTTATATATCTGCTATTTACTGATTTTCTTTGATTCTGGTGTAATTACCTTAATTTTCTTATTTGTAATAGTTTATAACATAGGATAACAGGGTATAATATTTTGGCGTGATAAAATGAGGTGCTCTATTGAAAAATATCTTTCTCATACAAACTCATAAGGAATGATATATTGTATCATCAGTGATATTATTCATGGGACTCCAGTTTGGTGGTCCATGCCATCTGATTGTAGACAGCATTACATGAAATGTTAACAACTAAACATCGCTTACCCTAGGAAAAATAATTTTTAAGCAATCTATAAAATTTTGTTGCATTTTAATTTTTTTTATGACTAAGAATGGTATGTATCTTCTTTTATTATTGCTTAAATAAAAGATCCTAGAGAAGAATTTTAAAATGTACCATCAACCCAAGGGGAAAAGTACAGGTAAAAAACAGCTAAAACTGCCTAATGTGATTTATTTTGCAAACAGGCTGGCAGTGGATCTAAAATAGAATATTAAGCAATACCACGTAATTAAGATGGCAGTATGCTGCCTTATCTTATACTTTTAAAGAAAAAACAGTGAATGATTGTGGCCAAGCAGTAGAGTGGAGAAAATAGAATTCCAAAAAACACTGTAGCATCTGTCATTGTGTTTAAACTAAACAAGTCAAAAACTAAGGTTTCATATGGGAGATTTTAAGGACAGCTTGTGGTAAATATTCCCTCAGGTCAGAACTTTGCAATACTGTTTTCATTGTGGGTAACGTGAGAAAATAAGAAGGGAGAACATTAAATATGAGATTTACTTACTGCTTGGATAATGTTTCCTGTTTGTGTTACTGCATTTCAACCATAACATAATTCAACATTTAGATTTCACATCTTATTTGTTTCTCTCACTTTGTAAAAACAAAACATTTTAATTACTGTCATATATATGTCATACATATACATATTCACAGACCATTTTGCAAATCAAATGGAGAATCAAGAAAAATAATAAAGCGTTTATATCAAAAAGCCTCAATCTCACAGTGACCTAAATTCCTAAAAGAATTAATAAACCCAAAACCTGGTTCCAAAATTTTGGCAAATTTCTCCAACCTCTTTATGCCTTAGAGTTTCCATATTTAAATAGAAATATGAATATGAGTATTATTCTGTAGGGTTTTTGTGATTATTTCAAAGGATTCATCTATTAATTAAGCTTGAGAAGCCCTGGTCAAAGGTCCTCTGTTTCTATTAAATAGGGCCATTCAGTAAAATTTTATAGATTTAAGAAATCTATAAAATTTTGTTCCATTTTAAGTTTTTTTTTTATGATTAAGAATGGTGTATCTTCTTTTATTATCTTTCGAATAAGAGATCCTAGGGAATTTTAAAATATATGTTCGCCTTGAGGGGCAGTTGCTATTAATGTCCCCCGGCTGCCATCATCCTTGCCTCCCCAGTCCCACCCATGTTCCTGTACACCAAATGGCCAGAAACTGCGTATCAATGCCTAAGAACTTTGCCCTGATGCTGGAGCCCCGTCATTAGCCACTGAAGGCCAGGAGTGTGGCTCTCAAACAATGCTTTCATTTGTGAACACCATAGCCCTCTCACCCCTCATGTATGACAACCAAAAAGCTTGCTTTCTGCATTGAATCCCAGAGTTTCTCTAATGGAGTTAGTCTCTAGTGCCACTAGTAGTAGTGACCTTTTATTAGCTGCCTTCTTTTATTATCTCACTTCCCACTTCCCTACCTGACCTCTTTAACTTTCAAAGTAAATGATTAGTATTGTATACAAATTCTTGTCTCAGGGGAGCCCAAACCAAAATGCCCCATTCTCAGGATACTACAACTTCAACACTTCCCCAAATAGTATACAAAATGCATGTAATTTTGATGTTCCTTGATCTATTTAATCTGCTATGGAGAGGTATCAAAAATGTTCTTGGTCACACAATGATAGACGTATTTGTATCCATCTGCATATCACTCAATTCTTGTGGGTGAGCACTGCCAATTGGAAAATATGGAAACCATAGGAAGGAAATGATCTTGCTAAATGAGATCCCCAAGGGAAAATATTTTAAAAATTTGAGCCAATAATCACATTGCAAATATATGAGGACTTGGAATGGCAGCAAGCTGGCTCTATAAATCAATGGTTAAAAAAGCAGATTGTTTAACACATGGTATTGAAGAAACTACTTCCTTTATGGAAGAAAATAAAACTTTATATGAATTAAGGAACTAAATATGAAAAGCAAAAAACTGTACAATTGTTAGATTATCTTTTTGACATAAAGTTAAAAACAAGTTGCCAGAATAGAAAAAATAATTGAGATAGCTAAAACTGAGAGGAGGATAGCAAAACCTAAATAAAGTTTATGAAAATAAATGATTGGGTAGAAAATGGATAGTATCTAGAAACAGGAAAGCTAAAGAGGGAACTTTAAAATCTTACAATCATATAATAAAATATATCAAATATTTAATGCCCGAGAAATGCAAATTAAAATGACATATATTTGTATACCTAAGATAGGAAACAAATTACAAATCCAGCTAAAGTCAAATGTTGGTGTGATCATAAAGACTGTCTGTCTGTTGGGATGGACAAGAATTAGCTATGAAGACAATATGAAAACCTTGGTGGCTAAAAACACTGAAAGTTTGTTTATTGTTCATACTACATGTAAATTAGAGTGTTATAGTCCTCCACTCATGCACTCAGAAACCCAGAGTCATATGTCATAACCAATTTAACATTGTTGATCACAATACAAGTGCGGAAAAAAAGAGCTCTCCGGGCTGGAAATGGGGGATTTAGTTGTGGAGAACCGGAGCTTTGTATAAGCAAATAAATGATGCATGTAACTTCTGCCCATAATTCATTGGTCACAAGTATCCATAGGGTTCCAGCTACATGGTATGAAAGGAACCCTCATGCATTTCTTGTGGAAGTAAAGACTGCTTTGACCCATTTTTTCAGGGCAATCTAGCCCTAGTCAAGTTGAGTATATTTATATACTGTGTTCCATTCTCTTCTTAGTGACTTTTTAACATTTCTGTCTGTTAGTCAGAGGACAAACCTTTGATAATTGCTCTCAGTTTAAGGTGTTGCAAGACTCCCAGTTTTGTGTTTTAGAGTACCTTCATTGTATTAGACTCTTAAAATTTGGAAAGACATCATTATATTGGAACTATCAATACCACTGAAGCAAGATACTTGAGCCCTCCTCGATCTTTCTTACAGATCGAAACTTGTTTCTGTCACAGTTGACTTTTTTAAAGATGCCAGATTTTTAACCTGTAAACAAAAATTCAAAACTAAGCCTATTTTTTACATGGATGTTTCCCAATAATACATGATGAGGAATGATGTCAAGGTACCTCAATTATTTTTAGTTTAATAATTGGATTTTCTTGCTCACCTGGAAGGACAGTCTCCACAGGGACAGAGAATTCACTGTCACCTAGCATGTCTGTGTCCTTGTTGCTATTTTTGGTACTTAATGGATTTCTCCCCTTTCTCTTCATCTGCGTTATTTTCATCCACTCTGGTCCATTTGAATCTCATCCTAGTGTACCTCTTAAAGAATGGTGTGCTTAAATTGTTATGGCAAAGAACAAAGCATAAGGAGGAAAATTATTTCTAGAATGAATCTTCTTCATTCATATTTCTGAGCAATATTTGCACAAAGTCTTAAGGATATAATCAAAGTCAAAAAATGCACCTGGGGCCTCTGGCCCACAGATGCTCAGCAAGCCCTTGAAATGCACTTTTGTGGAGACTTTTTCCTCTTGCTAGTAACTAATCCTTTTGGAATGTCAGATTGTCCCCAAGTCTGAAATTTAAAACATGCAAAATTAGGCTTTGGGGAAGTCATGGAAATTAGAGCAAACAAGCCTTGCCTTCTTCCTTAGTGTTCTGTACCTAGATGAATAGTTTATTTCCTTTAATATCTAAAATGTCCTGGTTATAACCTTTTCTTTTCTGACTGCAGTTTGCCCATCTGTTCACCAGAATGGAAGACACTTGAAGTTTGTTTTATGTTGTGTCACTAGCACCCAGAAGAGTCCCTAATATATAATATATGCTCCATAAAGATATGCTTATTGAATGAATAAATAAATGACAGCTCTTGTTTCAAGGAAAAAAATGACAATGCATTGGAGGTGTGTATTCAAAACATAAATAAGTAACATAAGTGGAGAAACTTGCAATTTAAGAGACTAAAAGCAATATCAAATGATGAATCAAGTATTTGTCACCTGCAAGAGAGTATTGGTCAATTTTATGGGTTAAATTTCGTTCCTCAATAAAATTCATATGTTGAAATCTTAACCCTCAGTGTCTCTGAATGTGACCTTATGTGGAAATGGGGACGTTGCAGGTGTAATTAGTTAAGGTGGGGTTATGCCAGACTAGGGTGATTCTCCAATCCAACTTGACAGATGTCCTTACAAAAAGGGGAAATTTGGATACAGCCAGGCACACAGTGAGAATGCCATGTGAAAATTGGAGGTAGGCTGCCAAAGGTCAAGGGAGGTCAGAGGTTGCCAGCAAACCACAGGACCTTACAGGAAGGCGTCAACCATTTTCCCACAGTGAGCAGATAAAACCAACTCTGCCAACATCTCGATTTTGGGCTTCTGGCCTCTGGGAAAACATATTTCTCTTGTTTAATGTATCCAGTTTATGGCTCTTGTTATGGCAGCCCTGGCAAACCAATTCAGTTGATAACAGTAATCTTGTTTTAAAAAGTTAATAGAGAGCTGGGTGCAAAGGCTCAGGCATATAATCCCAGCACCTTGGGAGACTGAGTCATGCAGATTGCTTGAGCTCAGGAGTTCAAGACTGTCCTGACCAACATGGTGGTGAAACCCTGTCTCTACAAAAAAATATAAAAATCAGCCGGAAGACACATGCATGTGTCTTCCATTCTGGTGACACATGCATGTAGTCCCAGCTACCCAGGAGACAGGAATCAGAGGATCACTTGAGGCTGGGAGTGAGCCAGGATTACACCACCATGCTCTAGCCTGGGTAACAGAAGGAGACTTTGTCTCAAAAAAAAAAAAAAAAAAAAAGGTTGATAGTGGTGCTCGTGCTTGTGACAAAGCCAATAGCTCAGACAACATTTCTCCTTCATACTCAGATTCCACTAATTCAGGGACTAGTCTCTCTTTTTGACATGTGCAATTAGAAAAATTAGAGCAGTGGCTGGACTTGTCATTACTGAAATGCAAGGGTGTATACATGTGCAGGAGAAGGTTATGGAAGGAAATGTGCTCCAATAATAAATGAGAAAGCTGGGCAAGTTCATGAAATATTTCAATTTGAGAAAGTACCAGTTTGCCAGAGCCTAACAGGTCCTACTCAAAGGTTTTACATGATGAAATCATGGGTTTCAGGGTAAGTTTTTAGTGTTTTTCTCTACTTCCTAATTTTAAATTAAGAATCTCAGTACATTCAGTGGGGACCCAGGGATATTCAGAAGTAATTTAAGAATTGAAAACCATTGAGCTGCTTAATCTTGAGTAAGAAGGCAAAGGCTATGGCCAGCTGATAGGAACATCTGTTCTCTTATCTTCATGCCTTTCTACAGGGAGGCAATCATAAAATAGGATGAGGAAAGCACTCTGATTTGGTTTGGCTGCGTCCCTACCCAAATCTCATCTTGAATTGTAACGCCTATAGTTCCCATGTGTTGTAGGATTGACCTGTTGGGAGGTAACTTAATCATGGGGGCAGATCTTTCCTGTGCTGTTCTCTTGATGGTGAATAAGTCTCAGGAGATCTGATGGTCAAGGGGAGTTCCCCTGCGTAAGCTTTCTTGCCTGTCTCCATGTAAGACATCCCTTTGGCTCTTCCTTTGCTTTCCACCATGATTGTGAGGCATCTGGAACTCCTGAGCTAGGATTACATGGGGAACTGTGAGTCCATTAAACTTCTTTCCTTTATAAATTACCCAGTCTCAGGTATGTCTGTCTAAGCAACATGAGAACAGGCTAATACATCCTCCTGAAAACTCTTCAGCTGACTCAGTCCAGCAGAAACACCATTGTAACACCTAAGTGAAGGATAAAGGGTGAAGCCTGTGGCAGTAACTTTCATACCGAATTTCTGGAACAGGATTTATTTTCTATAACATAGATGCATCTCTGATGCAATATCTATAAAATATCAATAAAAATGGTTAAGAAAATGCCAAATCTGAAGTGGTAGAGGGGCGAATTTTCCCACAATACTTTGAAAGAACCCCGTTGATAATTTTCCTTCTCTTCACCTAACATAGGGGAAGAATCCAGTGAATCAAAGTTGGGCACTTCAAATTAAATGGAGTAGATCTGTTTATATAATTTTTTGTTTTTTTGTTTTTTAGTACTGTTGCCTTCCCACATCCTATTCTGACTCTTTTTAAACTTCATGTTGGCCATTCGGAGGAAGGCGACATTTTTAGAGACATGTTAACTTTCTATGGAGACAGCGACCCTAGCATTTGGGGCTTCTGTGGGAAGGAAGGCCTTAGCCACAGGCAATTCCTGTTGACATTCACACTGAAGCAGCATCTGAGAGGATCCTTCTACTCTTCAACGTGTAATAAAAGACATATTTTTAAAAAGTGAGTACCCATTTAGTGAATGCTTCCAAGTAACCCTCCACCTAACAACTTAGGGCAGAGAGTTTGTACTTCAGAATATAGTGGGAAGATATATGTGTTTGCTATCATATAATTTCACATTTTTAAAAATAGGTATTTGGGCCACTACCCTAATTTTGTAGCTACATACTGGCGAAAAATTCTTAAGTTATTAGCAAGATCTATGAAATTAACAGAGATAGAACAGATATGGTACATGTGAAATTAAGATTTAACAATGTCAAAGGGGAAGCCATAGGAAGATGCAGATTTACTCACTTCAGCCCTGTACTGGAAACTCTTTTTTTTTCTCTTTTACAAAAATCTATGAACTTCATTTTGCTTTGTTAATTTACACAACTTAGATTTCTTCTTTGTTATTTTTCACTCAAGTAAGTGCAGAGATATAAAATCAATAATTTTGAAGAGTAAAAATGAATTAATAACCATACATTTATGTAGACATAACTTTATTTTTATCATTCGTCTGTCTAAATAAATGAAAAAAAAAAAAAAAAAAAAACAGAAGTAACCAAACCAACTTTTCCTTTGCTGTTTGTTATTAGTCATTCAAATATTTGCTTTCTCATTGAGTTAGCGTTTTAGTCTAAATAACTTTCAATATGCTAAAATAAGTAAAGCATTAAGTGCTGGCAGAGTTTTTAAATTAAAAATAATTTATTATGCAGTGATATGTATTAAACAGATATTTTAATACATGCATATGTAAATAAATGTTTTTAATAGCATATTTAATGAAATATTTAAATAAATGTTGCCCAAATTTAAAATTTTCTTATTCAGTTTTAGTTTAATAGCTCTAAAAATTCTTTAAAATACAATACAACATCAAGCACAGTAGATTCTTTTAATTGCTGAAGAGCATACGCATAAATATCATATATATGTATTACATGCACATATATAACAATGTAGAATACTTTTCTGTGTTATTTTTCCAAGGACCATCCTTATAAAATCAGAGATGTGCTCTTCCAGAAAATATTTGACTTGAAACCTAATAGAAAATTTTAAGATTTAATTTTAAGTAAAAACGTTATCTGACATAACATAAATTCTCAACCTATTACTATAATGAATTTTATCCCAATATATTAACTAGTAAAACTTATGAAAAAATATCTAAGATTGAAATTTCTTCTTCAAAATATAGGTGCTAACTTTAAATAATAAAGTGCCATTTACCTCCATTAAAATTAAAAAATGTTTAAATTATAATATAGAAATCAAGGAGGGTTCAGATGAAATTGATACTCTCATGTGAAGAAAAACAATTTATTCGGAGAGAACACTGATTATTTTTTCTTGCAATCTATCCCAAGAGACTTAGGATAAAGGAAAGTAAGAATAATAGAAGAAAAGTATTTCCAAAACTGTTCTTTTATTGTATATAATAATTTAATATTTGCTAAATAGGGAAACAGTTAATTAAATCAAAGCCTATTTACTTAATGGAAAATATGTGCCATTAAAATAAAATTTATAAATATTTTGTAAGTTACAGTGTTAAAAAAATAAAAATTGTTCTTTTAATAATGTTAACAACACATTAGAAGTACATGTGTATATTTGATAGTAGTCATTGTAGTGTTTAGCATAGTGAGATTATAGGTAAAATTTCTCTATTTTTTTTAATTTTGTGATATCACAATATCACCTGTATAATGAAAAATAAACTTAAAGATATGACAATACATTTGGAATTCTAAACTCCAGTGAAAGCTGTTTATTATTTTCTTTGTACCAGACAATTAAACACAATGATACTTAGGAAGCAAAGACAAGAAATCAAGTGAGACTCTTCTTTAAGCTGGAAGCCATTATCTTCAGCAGACTGACACAGGAACAGAAAACCAAACACCACACGTTCTGACTTAAGTGAGAGCTGAACACTGAGAACACATGGACACAGGGGAGGAGAACAACACACACTGGGGCCTGTCAGGGTGAAGGCAGGAGGGAGAGCATCAAGATAAATAGCTAATGCATGCAGGGCTTAATACCTAGGAGATGTGGCTTGACAGCGTCAGCAAAACGTTATGGCACATGTTTACCTGTGTAACAAACTTGCACATCCTGCACATGTATCCTGGAACTTTAAAAATTATATTTTCTATATCCACTCTCATTATTCTGTATTGTGCATTATTCACAATAGTCCAGGCTAAGCTGTGATAACAAACATGTCCAGCCTGTCAGAGCCATGACATCAACAGTATATTTCTCAATTGCATGATACCTGGTGACCCTCTGCTGACTGTAGCTACACTTGGCTTGTAAATTTACTATGATTAGGGGAAGAGAAAGAAGAGGCATACAAGCTTTTAACTGGCTTGTTCCAGAAGGTGCACACAACACTTGCACACACAGAACACCTACTGAAAGTCCATCAATCAGAACAAGATGCTGTCCTGACATTTAAGTTCAGAGGTCCAGGGAATGTTGCAGAAGGCTGTGGCCTGTTAGATCATCTCTGTCACATTCAGAAAACAATAAAGTTCTTTGCTCAGAAAACTAAGACCTCCACAAACAATGATTCAAATTCACTTTCTATCACTCACAGCAAATAATCAGACATGTGGAAATGATCCTTACAGAATTCAAAGCTAGAAGTTATGCAGAAAGCTCTTCGCCTTAGAAGGGAAGCTCAAGATTTCATTTTCCTGAATTTGACGTGTGTGACTCATCAGGTGATAGCCAGAAGCTTCAAGTCTTACGTCTCAGCTTGTCTAACCCTTGTTCAGGATAGTGATGTACTCTCTTTCATGTATACTCTGTTCTGTTTAGTTTCTCTCTACCTCAGCATGTGGCTTTCATTCAGATTTATGATTACTATTTTTCTCAACAGGAATGTTCTTCTCTAACATAATACGTCCCTCTTTTACTATTCTCCAGCATTGTTTAGGTGCTAGGAATTCCGATGTGATTAAGACAGGAAAGAATGTGACCCTCTCGGAGATTACTTCCTGTTGGTGGAGGGTCCATACATGAGAGAAAAAGAGGGCCTTCGGGTCTTCTGAAGAGGACTGCCCAGCCGCTATCCTCCACAGCTCTGTCCAGCACTATTTGCCTTGAGAGTACAAGGACCAGTCTCATCTTATGGTTTATTACTAGAATGTCAGTCATCTCAGGTTTATTTCTCATCTCCCTGATAGAGTATGGGATTACTTCTCTGATTGCATCTCCCACTCCCTGCTCATATGACTCCCACTCAGCGTCATTTTAATCCCTTCTATGGTTTTGATGACACAGTCAAAATGCTTATGTCCTTAACTTTCTGATGCATGTTTCATTCTCCTTGCTCTGGCTTGCTGCCAATTATACGGCTTGTCTTGGGGTGTCATGTAGTAGCTGCATCTCACCAACAGGCTTGGTATCATGGGCTGGAAATGGAGTAAGTAAGTGTGCTTGTTTGCTTCTTTTTGAAACTCGGAAACAATTCTTCCTTCCTCCTTCCTAAAGCCCCACCCTTTCTTCTTTAAATCTCAAGTCTTCAGATAAACCATTCTCTCTCCATTCTTGTGCAAGTGACAAACCCCAGAACAAACCCCTTTATTCCCTGATGATATTAGCCCCCAGGTGAATGCTACACTCTCCAAAGTATTCCTCTAATAATCTTTGTGAATATCTGTGTAAAGCTTTCCTTCGATGGGCCTCGTCATGTTTTATTTCCTTTGGAGTTATCTTATTTTTCACCTACCTCAGTCACTTACTCATACAATCATAGTTAGGTTAATAGCAACTGCAAATGTTCTATACTCTCAATTTTAAGTGTGTCTCCTGCCCCTTACCTCCTCCCATGCTAACTCGTTTCTTTCTAGTAGCCTGATTTCAACAATCTTTTGATCCCCACATAGACTCACATACCATTCATCCCATTGCCTTTTCGTTGCCCCATGCCTCTTAGAGTGATCATATGTTTTGGTTTTCCCAGGAGAGTTTTGGGTTAAACCTGTTAGCTCAGCAAAATAATTAACAGTGCTCTAGTTTAGATAATAAATTGTGTGGTTACTCTACCAAATGCTCTCACTTCCCTTCTTATTCAGCCAAAATTCTGTAGACAACTGTTATAAACATAACCTTGTATAGACAGTTGACCTTAAACAATGTGGGAGATAGGAGTGCAGACTTCTCGTGCAGTCAAAAATTCATGTATAACTTTGGACTCCTCCAAAACTGAACTACTAAAAGCCTACTGTTGACTGGAAGCCTTACCAACAACACAGACAGTAAATGTATATTTTGTGTGTTATTTGGATTGTATTATGTATGCTTACAATTAAGCTAGAGAAGAGAAAATGTCATTAAGAAAATCATGAAAAAGGGAAAATACACTTTTTATTCTTTAAATAGCAGTGGATCATCATAAAGGTCTTTATCCTTATTGTCTTTAGGTGAAGTAAGTTGAGGAGGAGGATGTGGAGGAGTTGGTCTTGGTATCTGAGAGGTGGCAAAGGTAGAAGAAAATCTGTGTACAAGTGGACCCATTTCAAATTCATTTACAGGGTCAACTGAACTTTACAACTGTCTTGTCCCTCTTCCCCATAATCAATGCTATGCAAAAACCCTGAAGTCTGGCTAAATTCAACTCTGCAAATGTTTACACTTGCATCTGCACCTCAGTGTGGCAGGAATTAAATAGAAAACCATGCTGTCAGAGCTCATCTTAAACTTGTGATCTCTAACTTTTTGTTCTTGAATAATTATACCATATTACCCCAGTTCATTTATTCATCCACTCTCCTAGATGATCAGTTTATATGATCAGTTAGGTTTTTTTCCTCCATGAACTTTTAAAACTTCTTGACCTACCTTCATACTGATCTGATGATCTCATCTTGTATTTCTCTGCGAAAAGGGAAGCAATCAGAAAAGAACTTCCTCAAAGTTCCCCTCCATGGAGCAGCCTCATAGAACCAAACTCTCCACCTGTGCACCAACTCCCTCCCAATGATGCCTATTTGACTCTTCTCTTTGTTTCATATCCCAGGAACAATCTACTTACAAATATTGTCAGTTCTATCTTCAAAATAACCAAAATAGCCTTCTCTCCATATTCACTGCTTCTACCACAATCCAAGCCACTGACATCTCTCAACTAGACAATTGCATTAGCTGAATAACTACTTCTGACCCAGAACTCCTTGCCTATTTGCAGCACAGTTGTTAAGTGATATTGTTAAGATATAAATTATACCATGTAATTCTTTTTCTTTTTCAAATCCTCCCTGTAGCGTCCCATCTCATTAGAATAAAGACAAAATTCAACAATGACTTACGAAGGTCTACAAATGCCTGGCCTTCTTCCCTACTCTGACCTTTTTTTGCATTGGCTGTTTCTTGCCCTACAAATATCTTCTTACCTTCTCTTAATGCCCTCCCTACACTGTCACCAGGACTTAACTCACGAGAACACTTTCTCCATGAGGGCTCTTTAGTCCACTCTGTGCCAAATGGAAGGCCTTCACCCCAAGCCAGGCTCTCTTATCCCAGTCTTTCCGTGTTTTTTTCATTAGGCTCTGTTCTCTCTTTTTTTATAATCACTTCTTTTACTTAAAGAATTAATATATAGTTACATATTTTACATATATATTCTATTTTTCTGGAATTTTATTCATGATTTCTAAAAATTCTTTGAGGGAATAAGAAATGTCATTTTTATGAACACAAGATCTGATGGTATGGTGGTGAGAGACATGGCGGGAATACTCCCTTTCTTACTTAGTACCTGTAATATTTTAGAGAAATTGTATGCACGCTTTGATGTTCAGTTTCCTTATTTTAACGTAGAAAAGACTAAAATTGCACTTTATCTTTCTTTTATTATTTAAGAATTAAATGCAAGTGTTCATATAATACTTATCATAAGACATGACAAAAATTAAATTGATAATTTTGTTTAATTAGCTGTTTATTCTCAGAATTATGTTGGCTATTAATAGATTCAACAATAAGTTGAGCCTACATTTCAACCTTTCTCATGTCTTCACATACTTTCTGTGAAGTTATTTGATTATGAGTATAACGGATAAATCTAAAATTGTTAGGAAATTGAAGCTCAGCAAAATTTTAGTTTTACTTTTATTATAGCCCATGTTGAAATGCAAAATTTCAGTAGGTTTGTTGTTTGCTAATGGCAATGGAGAAAAAAAAACACACACACATTCCTTATATGACTAATTCAAACAGCTTTATTTCAACTCTAATTCAGCAACAATAAGAATTTTACCAGACCAGTTAGAGTTCTCATAATGCTTGGTTGTTCACTTTATCTGAATTTTCAGTGAAGAGGAGGCCAAGGTTAAAGTGATAAAATATTTACTCTGAAAGAGCAGTTGTTTGAGCATCTCTGGATTTTTATTATATTGGACTCCAAAAGAATGACAAAAAACCTGGCTTTATTTGATAGTTTCTACATAAGAAAACAACAGTATTACAATATTAAGCCTAAAAGAAATCTGTATTATTTCGTATACTTTCTAATTGGGTGAAATCTAAACTTCTTTAGAATAAAACTTTTATGATGATACAGGGATGTTAGTAGGTCATTAAGTTTCTCTTGAAGAGAAAAATGAATAATAAAGATAGTTAAAATATTCACTATTATATAAATATAGAGGGAAAACGGCTTTCCATTAGATTGTAGAAATAAAATCTTTCTGTCCATTAGTGCCTAGAATTAGAAACATAGCTATGCACTTTTACACACGGAAAAAATGTTTATTTTAAATGTAACCTTCAAAATATCTTTAATTAGGGTTTGGGAAATGACCACACACACACACACACACACACACACACACACACACACACGAGATTGGTGATGAACCACATTTAAAATAAAACATTCTTGGTGATGAAAAGTGTTTTAAAGAGTAAGCCATTGGCTTTATCTCTGAAAAGATCTTTCCACTGCAGATAATTACTCCTCAATATAGCTTGGAATTGGAAACAGGCTTCTACTCCCACCACCTAAATACCAGTATAATGTACACCCACCCTTCTGCCAGAATTGATTGTTGCAAGGAATAATTTGAACCAGAAATAGTTAAGTAAGAAGAATGCACACCAGTCTGACCTTCTTAGTGAATTGCTTAAAACAATAGATTCTTGGCAGAATAATTTACAAAAGTTGCTCTTTACAACAAGGATTAGTATTCGCCAATATTTCTTCTTAATTTCCTCAGGATACCCAAAGGGTGAAAATACTGTAAGTATAAGTCAACACTCCTACAGTCTTCAAATTGCCAGTTAATATTTTGTGAAATGCCTGCTTTTAATTATCAATATCCATATTGGCCAGTTAGCAGGTAAAATTACTTAACTTCTCAAGGAATGCATGCAGACTTAATCAGGAATTTCTGTTAATAATTTCCCCTTTGGAAAGACCTATACCATATCAAGTGAAGCCTCTTAGCTGTCCCCATTTTGCAAACAGACTTACTGGCTATCATCCCTTGTAAGCAATTGAAAAGCTATGACCATCAAACCACGCACAGCATCATAACTCTGCTAGTACCAGTTGGAGGCAAACCAGACTACTACATGAAGACAGCCTGCTCAGAATTATCTTCTCCAGATGATACGGACTTTTTCATTTCTGAGGCATGAGCAGCACCAGGCTGAAAGGGATTGGGAAACATAATTGCACACAAAGCCTGTACAGGATAACGAAGCAGACGACCATGATGCACAAGCATTGTGACGGCACAGGAGCAAATCTTACAGGGAAACAAAAAGATCTTAAAGAGGAAAACTGAGCCAGTCCTGTGACCTGGCTTTCCTCTTACCCTGGTTTGAAAACTAGCATTTAGGGAGATAGTCTCCAAGGCAATAGATGATGACAACTCAAAATAGCTGGCTGAGTATAGTGACAGCAGGAACCAATGTATAATTCTCCACCCGTCTCACCACTACCATGCTTGAAGTTCCAGATTCTCTGCTAATTACAAATTCATTTGAGTTAGGAATGACCCCTCTTTTCAAACAAAGTCTAATCTTGGGAAAGTGTAATGATATTATCAGCCATATATCCTTTGTTTGAATTTATTTAATCGGATTGCTTTCTTTCTAATATTTACTTGAAATTTACAGAAACAGGAATGTTTAACGAAGCAAAGAGAGAGAAAATGTCATTTCTAACCAAGGAAACTTTGAGAACAACCTTGTTATCTCTTCAAAGCTTTGGGCTTTGTAAATCAGAAGACAAAAGTTAGAATGTGGGTTTTAGACCCTGAAGGATTGGGTGCGGAGATGCAGCAAGAGGGATGAGCACCAAGATCCCCCAGAGTTTTGCTTAAGACTTCCGTTCCTCTCTAACTTACACTTTGCTGCCTGTGTTATGAGAAAATGTGCCAAAAAACTCAGTTTACTAATGAAAGAATTATCTTTCTTGGAATTGAATTTAATAAAGATTCATGGCATTTCACATTCGCCTATGCCTAGCTTGAAATCTGGCATTGTTTATTCTCTTTCCTAGGCTTCTTAAAATTCATCCACCCCCAGACAGATGCACACTCCCAAACAGACACACACTCCCACTTGATTTAGTTAAGGTTATAGGAAACAGTCTATGGCAGTTCTTTGCTTCTAAGACTCAGATACATGCATCTTCTGGAGGATATGTTAATCTACTAAGGGTGAAAAAATACAGGCCAGGCATGGTGGCATATGCCTGTAATCCCAGCAATATGGGAGACTGAGGCAGGTGGATCACTTGAGGTCAGGAGTTCAAGACCAGCCTGACTAACATGGTGAAACCCTGTTTCTACTAAAAATACAAAAATTAGCCAGGTGTGGTGGCGTTTGCCTGTAGTCTTAGCTACTCAGGAGGTGGAGGTAGGAGACTCGCTTTAACCTGGGAGGCAGAGGTTGCAGTGAGCCGAGATCATGCCACTGCACTCCAGCCTGAGGTGACACTCTGGGTAACAGATTGAGACTCTGTCTCAAAAATATGTGTGTGTATATATATATATATGTGTGTGTGTGTGTGTGTGTGTGTGTGTGTGTGTATATATATATTTCATGGCATTTCATGTATGGGTGTGTGTGTGTGTGTGTGTGTGTGTGTGTGTATACATATATATATATATATTTACAAGTAATACAAAACACCATTTTTACATTAAAAGAGACATAGATATATTTTAAATAGGTTTCAAAATTTACACTGTTCTAAACATGTGCAAGAAATCTCCTGCTTCTGTGAATCACTACTGTTTGCATCTCTAGACCCTCAGCGTATTTTTTCTATGTTTTAAATGTATGCTTGTGGGAAAGTTTTTAAAGCTCTTTGAATAGCATTGTTTTGGAATTTGTTATGACACTTAATAGTTATGTGAACATAGCACATTTCTTCTCTATTCTAAATCTATTTCTTCATCTGGAAATTAAAGACATTAAAACAACACCCTCTCAGTTCCTTTGTGGAGGCAGAATTGTAATATTATATGACTACTTTACATCATCACTTTTGATTGAAAGTGCTGGAGCTCTCACAGCCACATTTCATGACCCCTGTTTGACAAGAGCTTTGCTAACAGATGCAGGGAGGGACAGCGTTGGAATTCCTTGAGGTAATGTTATGTTATACCAAAAATATCTATTAGAGTTTTACAGAAATGCCAAACATTTTCGTAGAGTCTTTGGAATTCCTGTAGAACGGTTTTACATCGAGCTGTCATTTTTAATGTGCAAATTTTCTTGTGATTTCATCATGAAACATTTTAGTCTTCCAAATATATTTTTGAGAAACAACCTTGAGAGATAATTTTTTTCATAAGATAGAGAGCCCTCATTACAAAGTATGAAAATTTTCTTTCAATAGAAGAATAACATTCTGAAGTCTCAACATAGATATGTGAGAACATAGAAAATACTTTCCATTTTGGGACAGATAATTTATAAAAGGTAATTTATTTGACTATTTCACCGCTTTTAATGCTTAAGATAAGTTTAGCATGAGGAACCACTATTATCATGTTGCTTTTTTTTTTTTTATAAGACATTGCTAATTAGATCTTGGAAACACATTTTTAGAGTTAGTTTTGTAGAGAGACACAGATAGTTCTTAAGTGACATGAATACTTGGTAGCAGAATAGAGATAGTAGAAATCAACATAATATTTAGTCTGGACACTCCATGACCCTTAAACCAGTAAAGCAGAGTGTTAATGATATCATGGTCAAAGATTCTCATCTACTCTAAATGAGCCAGTTAGTTCAGTGAAGCTCTACTCCAGGGCCAGATATGATCTTATAAATGGTGTGTGAAAGAAGAACTGACAACTTGGTGTTCCCTTAGAATGAGTTATTGGAAAGTGTGTTCATCACATGCTAGTCAGGAAAAACAAATTTTTACTCTGAGATAAAAACAAAGTAAAACAAGACAAAGCAAACAAATATTACATTACGTTTAATGGCAAAAATTGCAGTTACTTTTGCACAAACCTAATATAAAGGGTTGTGCTTTCCAGCTCTAGTTCCTCTCAAATGAATGAAATATTGGTGGGGTTGTTAGTTGAAGGTATCAATTTGATTGAGGTTCCTAGGAATTTAGTCAAATGTTATTTCTGAGGGAGTCTATGCTGTCATTTCTGGATGAGATTAATAGTTAAATTGGTAGATTTATTAGACTAAGTTAGTGGCCAATCCATTTATTGCCTGAAGAAGGGAAAAGGCTAAGAAAGATTCTCCCCATCAATGATAGACGGGATAAATAAAGTGTGGCACATATACACCATGTAATACTATGCAGCCATAAAAAAGGATGAGTTAATGTCCTTTGCAGGGACATGGATGAAGCTGGAAACCAAGATTCTCAGCAAACTGAGAAAAGAACAGAAAACCAAACACCACATGTTCTTACTCATAAGTGAGTGTTGAACAATGAGAACACATGGACACAGGGAAGGGGCCATCACACACTGGGGTCTGTTGGGGTTTGGGGGCTTAGGGGAGGGATAGCAGGGTGTAGGAAGATTGGGGAAGGATAACGTTAGGAGAAATACCTGATGTACGTGATGGGGTGACGGATGCAGCAAGCCACTATGGCCTGTGTATACCTATGTAACTATCCTGCAAGATCTGCACATGCACACCAGAACTTAAAGTATAATTAAAAAAAAAAGAAAGAAATAATTCTTTTTCTCTGACATTCTTTAGCTGTGACATCAATCTTCTCATGACTTAGGAGTTGGACTTGAACTCAGACTTGGATTGAAACTTTCACCATAATTTCTCTTGTTTCTCAGGCTTTGAGGCTCATTCTAGGTCTATAATATTTGCTTTCTTAGGCCTCCAGCTTTCCAACTGCATTTTGGATTTCTCGGTCTCTATAAGAGTGTAAGTCAATTCCTTCTGGTGACTATCTATCTATCTGCCTCTACTAATGGTCCTGTTTCTTTGGTGAACTCAGAATAACACACTTGAATTTGAACCTTACTTGTAAGTTGCTGACTCTCTAAAAGAAACAAACTTTGTGCATTTTGCAGTGGTGATATTTACATCCCTTGTGCATATGATAACCATATGAGAATATTGATTAGTTTGACAATGAAAATATTAATTTATAAACTTAGTGACTTTATTGATTTTCTGTTATAGTTTCTCTTATTCCTTAGTTTCTTTAAATACCTTTTGTGAATTTTGTTTGTTTGTTGTCTAACAGTAAGCCAGTCTTTCTGAAACAGACTTTCTTACAAATCTTTTTGCAGTTACATGTCTTTTATTTTGGTCTAAAATCTTTTGTATCTAAATCTTTCTTTCTCTGGTATATTGCTAATTTTGAAGAAGGAAGTGAAAGAAAATGTGAAATCAGAATAGACAATAAAAAGAGAACATGTAAATTCAGCTATAGAAGTTAGCAGAAATACGATTTAAAAATACTTTTAAAAAGTGATTACAGACCTTGGGCTACAGATTCAAAAACTTACAAACTTAAAACCAGTTTAAATAAACTATGGACACTTACATCATAGGAAAAATTGCTAAAAACCAAGACAAAATAAAAACCTTAAAAGCAACCAAAGGGAAATAATGCATTATTCTCAAAAGGAAAAATACAGGTTGATATCTAGCTTTTCAATGGAAATAATGAAAGAGAAAACACTGAAATGTCTCTTTAAAGAGATGAAAAAATATAACTACCAACTCAGAATACTATTTCCAACAAGAAATATTTCTTTAAAATGATAGTGAAGTAGACATATTTTCAGAAAAACTGAAAAGTTTTTTAGTTCTCCATAGTCATGCTCCTTTTGTGTCAGCAATGAACTACATATATGATGATTATCCATGAGATTTCAATGGGATCTATGTAATGTAAAACAAAGCATTATAATCTCATGGGCTCGCCATCATGCTTGTGTTAGTATACATGTGATAGGTTTAGCTACATGAATACAGTTGTCCTTCAGTATACTCGGGATTGGTTCTAGGATCTCCATGTATACCCCAATCCCTGCATTTCCAAGTCCCCTAGTGGATCTTGAAGAACCAACATGTAGGAAAAGGAAAAGCTGATTCTGCTGATAGACGGGTTTCATATCTTGGCAAACACTATATTTTCAATCTGAGTTTTGTTTAAATAAAAGTGCATGTAAGTGGACCTGTCCAGTTCAAACCTACGACGTTCAAGGGTCAACTGTGCTTACCATGGTGTTAAAACTGGCTCCAGCATTCTGTAGAGTAACATTGTACAATTTTGTATCCTAGGAGAAATAGGCTATGCTGTATAACCTAGGCATATAATAGACTATACCATTGAAAATGGGGAACATCACACACTGGGGCCTGCTGGGGAGTGGGGGGACTAGGGGAGGGATAGCAGGGGGTGGGGGAATTGGGGAGGGATAACATTAGAAGAAATACGTAATGTAGATGATGGGGGGATGGAGGCAGCAAACCACCTTGGCATGTGTATACCTATGTAACAATCCTGCATGATCTGCACATATACCCCAGAACTTAAAGTATGATTTAAAAAAAATGCTCTGATGTTTTCATGACTATGATATCACCTAAAGATACATTTCTCAGAATTTCCCCATTATTGTCTGTTACATGACTGTATATATATACACTGCACTCAACAATTGCAAAATGCATAATTTTCAAGTGTACATGGAACATGTTCCAAAGTAGGTCACCATATGCTGGGCCATAAAGCAATTCCTGACAAGTTTCAAAGGATTTGAAAATGAAATCAAAAACAGTATGTTTTGAAAAAATGGAATTAAGGTGAAAAAAACAACAAAAACAGAAATTTAAGTAAGAAAGTAGAACTTTAAACATCAAGTAGTGCATTTGTTAGTCAGCCATTTGTCAAAAAAGAAATCACATGAAAATTAGAAAATATTTTGGACTTTCATAATATATGTAATATTGTCATAAAATATAATGACAATACATAAAGTAGTCTTTGTTCTAGTATTGTGTGATGTAATATAAATTAAGGTAACATTGCATTAATAAAGGAGAAAAACATATAATTATCTGGCTAGGTGCAGAAAAAATATTGATAAAGTCAATGGCTGTCTTTTAAAAAAGCCTTGGAAAACTGGTAATAAAGGGAATTTCATTACTCTGATAAAGAACATTGCATCAGTTTGTTATCCCCACCTAACAAATTGTCTCAAAACTCAATGATTAAAAATACATATTTATTTCATTTTTGATTGGCCTATATAAGATGGATTTGCAACTAACAAACAGAAAATAAAATACACAATTTTATTTTTAAAAACAGCATCAAACATATCTAATGCCTATAAATAAATTGAATGAAAAATGTACAAAATCTCAACAAAAAAATTACAAGACAAACATAACTGAATGAATAGAAAGTGCAAACAAATACAATGATCTGCTGTGTTCATGGGTAGAAAGAATTATCACTTAAAGATATCAACAACGTCCCTCCCAATAGTAAGAGCAAAACAATATCACTCAAAATCTTTGCAAGTGTGTGTGTGTGTGTGTGTGTGTGTGTGTGTGTGTGAATACACATTTAAAAACTGATTTGAAAATGTTTGCGGAAATTCAAAGAGGCAAGAATAGCAAAGATAATCACAAAGAATAAATGTGGAGAATGTACACTACCAAATATCAAGTTTTGTTATAAAACTAAAGTAAAACTGTGTGGCATTGACATAATCAGACAAACAGTATGGTGGGGAAGCAGGAAGAGTACAGAATGATATATCCATGGAAACAAAAACATCATTTATAACAAAAGTATCAAAGCAATGTAGTGAAGAAAGGGTCATATTTTCAATATATGGTGCTGGATAAATTGGGTACTATATAGGGAAAAAATAGAACTTGAAATTTTCATTTGATGACACTGGGTCTATTGGATCTCTAAATGAAAGACAAATTGAATTAAACTTCTTATCATGTCTTACACTGTATTTAAAAATTATGTATGCTGGGCATGTTGGTTCATGCCTGTAATCCCAGCACTTTGGGAGGCTGAGGCGGACAGATCAGGAGGTCAGGAGATCAAGACCATCCTGGTCAACATGGTGAAACCCCATCTCTACTAAAAAAATCCAAAAATTAGTTGGGTGTGGTGGTACGTGCCTATAATTCCAGCTACTTGGGAGGCTGAGGCTGGGGAATTGCTTAAACCAGGGAGTCAGAGGTTGCAGTGATCAGAGATCATGGCACACCACTGCAGCTTGGTGACAGAGTGAGACTCCGTCTCAAAAAAAAGAAAAAAAAAAAAGAAAAAGAAAATTTTGTATACATGGATTGAAGATTCCAGTTGAATTGAAGATCTAAATGTGAAAGGTAAAGCAATAAACTGCCCTCTCACCCTCAAATTGGAGACTATTTTCATTGTTTCAATGTGGATGAGTTGTTTTTATAATTTTGATTGTAGGAAGTCAGAACAGAATGTATATTCTACGATTTCATTTACAGTAAGTCCTTCTTAACCTCATTGATAGATTCTTGGAAACTGAAACCTTAAGCACAGTAACATATAATAAAACCAATATTATCATAGCCTGATTAATATAAACGATAGTTAAGTTCCTAAAGCATATTTCTCATCAGGAGAAACCAAACTTCTCAATGAAGACCCAAACACTTCTAACAGTAAACATTGAAATAAGTGTGAGCTATACATCCATTTAAGAAAGGTGGACAAAAGCAAGTAAGACAATTACTAACCCAATTTTGGGTGGGTCATTGAGTGATGGCAGTCATAGTAGTGGTGGGTTATATTAAGAAATCAATGTTTGCAAAGTGAAAATTCTAAGGAGCACTTTTTACCACCACAGAGTTCAAAATCAAGCATGAACACATATGACATGTCTGCTGAGTGCTTTCAGACCACATCATTTATTGTTATGCATTTGTATGATAATAGCAGGCACATTTTTATTTTGCAATAATTTGTATGCATTCATTCATTCATTCCTTTTTCAACATGCTTATTCCAGGGTCTCAGGTGGCCAGAGCCTATTCTGGCAGCTCAGGACCACAAACTGACACTGGATAGGACATCATTCCATCGCAGGTCACACTCAAACACACACCCACATTCACTCAGACTGGGACAGTTAGACACGCCAATTCACCTAATATGTGGATCTTTGTGATGTGGAGGAATGCAGAGTACACAGAGAAAACCCACACAGACATGGGGAGAACGTGCAAACTCCGTACCACAGAGAGTGGCCGCAGGAACCATTTTTTTTCCTCATTAACATTTTAAAGAAACAATGTTGAATAAAATAACCTTGAGAACCTTGTGTATACAGAGATTCCCCCATAAAGTAAAATTAATCAGTGATGCTGGAAGCCACAATAGTGGCTACCTTGGAGAGCTAATTATGTGAATTTGTATGAGATGTCTTCTGTAGTGCTAGTTATGTCTATAATGTCATTTACAATAGCCTAAAAAAGATACAGATGCCCATGAATAAACCAAATGAAATATGTGAAAAGCTCCATGGAGAACTAAAATTAAAAAAAAAAAAAACAACATCTAGAGAAATGAAATAAGAATCAAGAATAAGTAACATGCCATTTTCATGAGCTGGAAGACTCCCCATTGTTGTACATTTGGCATCTCTACCTTAAAATAATAATTGCAAAGCAATCACTGTCAAGGAATGTCATCTTATATTTCAACGTAAAACATATGTGTTTTATGCTTCAATAAAACTTAGCACAAACAAAAGTAATAAGGCACAAAATGAATTGTAATTACTTAGAAAAAGATAGAAATATGTTGTCGTTGCAGCCTAGTCTTGTTCTTTCATGGTTTAGATGATGAGAATGTATGACTGTCTAAATATGGTGCATTCCATTGCTTGTGTCAAATTTCTCACCTTCTCATATGGCATGAGTGCAGACACATTTCGGACCTTTATATCTATGACATTTTGGGAAATGGCTTTACCATGCCTCAGTAATATTTTACAAGTGAATTTGATTTGGAAAGAATCACTAGCCTGAAATGCATTTGTTTGCTAGTAGAACTGTTAGCAATTTTCTAACTGCATTTTTCGTACTCATTTTTATTTGTTTATTTATTTTTTTTTCCCATTTATTTTATTGCATTTTAGGTTTTAGGGTACATGTGAAGAACATGCAAGATTGTTGCATAGGTACACACGTGGCAGTGTGATTTGCTGCCTTCCTCGCCATCACCTACATCTGGCATCTCTCCCCTTGCTATCTCTCCCCAGCTCCCCACCCCCCACTGTCCCTCCCCTATTTCCCCCCACATTTACCAATCTGCCTTCACTTCTCCTCCCCACTCTTCTTTGGTATTATAAGAGTAGAATGATAGTTACCAGAGACTATTGTTCTATCATTCTCTTATTCTTCCATGATATCAACTTTTTTAGCTCCCACGTAGGAGTAAGAATATGTGATACTTGTTTTCCTGTGTCTGGCTTACTTCACTTACCATAGTGATCTTCAGTTACATCCATGTTGCTGTGAATGACAGAATTACATTCATTTTTGTGGTAGAATAGTGTTCCATTGTAAGTATGTGTATATATGTCCATCAATGAATAAAAGGATGAAAAAAATATATATATAGTATGTATGTGTATGTATTTCCATCAATGAATAAAAGAATGAATATATGTATGAAGATATATATTCACTATATGCATATATATATTCATCCTTTAATTCTTTGATGGTCATACATACACATACTTACAATAAATACATATTTTCATCCTTTTATTCATTGCTGGACACTTAGGTTGATTCGCTCTCTTCTCATGACCGACTTCTCATTACCCTTTGGTCCTCTTGTATCCTCTATGTAATAAAGCTCTCCCCTAATACCTCAGTAGGTACTTCAGTCCTTTGCTATGTTCAGAACACTTTTCTAACTTGATATAATTTCAATTATGAGGTTTTTTTTTCCTTTTCTCCTGTTCTGCCTCTCTAACTGAGGCCTGGTCCAGTCAGGATTCCAGCCAAGATCTTGAGCACCCGAAGCCCTGCTTTCCCACTGGGCCATGGCTGCTGACAACGTTGGATCATTCTGGTTTGTAATACCCTGTAAATTAATGCATTTGTTGTCAGATTTTTATTGTAGTATTAGAGGATGCAATCTGAATATTTAAAAAGTTTCAATGGTACTTAGAATAACAATCAATAAAGAGTTAAAATAAAGACCAAGGCAAAATCAATGCCATATGCTAGCCCTCTCCTTCTCATTATGGAATCTTAGTTCTGTTCATATATTTTTGTAGAATTTTTTTTCTCTCTAAGATTAAATTATGAAGAGATAATTGAGGGAATTCTTTGTAATACAAAATGTACATTACAATTAAAATTGAAAAATTACTCAAAATATTAAATTGGATGCTTAGCTAATAAATGAATACAGCATGTTTTTCTCCTTCATCATCCATTATGTCCAGCCTGTGGGATGCTTGAAACCATTTAAAATGCATTGTTAAGAACTTTTAAAAATATTTTTATAGCTATGTATACAGGGAGAGTCATCTGAGATGAATAAATATTGAGAAAAATAGCAGAGATTGGTTATATTTTAGTACTATATTATCCCCGCCTTTTTAAAAAAACAGTTGTGAAAACCTCTCAGATTACATAAATATCTTATCAAAAACATTAACAACCCTGAAAGATTTTCATAGAGGAGCTCACAGAAATCCTTAGAAGTAGATTGATGCATTGGTCTCCATTTCAATGAGACTGACCAGCATTAAGGATAAGATTCTATCACTTACGATTTTATTATATTGAATATCTAAGGGCCCAGTGCCACTTTCAGTGTGATTTATTAACATGATTTAAACTGTATAAAATGAATTCATTCTTCAGTGGCCAATTTTATTTGCCCGACTTATTGAATTGTTCCTCCAGCTACGAGGAAGAATGTCAATTCTTTTTTCTTTTTGAACATATTCGAGCTTTCCCTTCCTTCTGCTGCTTGCCTCAGGGCCATTTCATGCTGAAAAGCTGTGGATTGATTTCTGTGCCCACTGGTGCTTCCATTTACCATCTGTTGGCTGAAGCATTTTTATATTTAGAGACAGAACAAATACAGCCTGTGAAAAATTGGAGAAGTTTGAGTAGATAGCAACTATTAAACAATTTGTATGAACAAACAGTGATTCCTAATACATGGAGAGTTGTAATAAGACATGAAATTTCAAGATCATGGAATAGCTGAAAAGTACTGAAGCAAAGAAAAAACATTAACTATAAGAATACGTAAAGAATGTTAGTATACACTGGAATTTTTTTAACGAGAGATTTTTTTAACAAGTAACTTTACTCAACATCTTAAAAAACTATTAACTTGTCAAAAAGGTTATTATTGGTGGAGGCAAATGTGTACATTAAACCTGACTGAAAAATATTGTAACCCTCTCTAGTGTCTTGATCAGTTTATTGCTGCCTTGAGAACAAGAAGAGCTTCTCAGTGGAGTACTAAAATTCACATATATTAAGAGAAGGCAATGAGATATTTTAATTTAATTGTGTACATGCTTTGCAATTTGTGAGTTGTGCAAATTAATCATTTCCAAAGCAGATTGAAAATGAAGCATCTTAGAATATGAAGGTATCGTTCTAGGGTCTGAAAAATTCCAGAAGAAATTGTGGCATCTTTTGTTATTTAAGTTACTCTCTGAGATTTTCACACACACACACACACACACACACACACACACACACACACACACACTCTCTCATAACTGAACAACCAAGGAAAAGCATTACTCATTCACTTATCTTTCTGGATTTTTTTGGCATTCTCTCTCCCTACAACCCCCCTCGCTGCTTCAGATGTTTCGCCTTATTTTTCTGCACTTCCCTTCTGGTTGTCCTGTGATTCTGTGCACCTCCTTATGGTGGACTCTGGCCAATGTTGACCATTGTTCCCATGATATTTACAACCTCAATTAAATCAGGCTGCAAGTGAGCTCCGCTTCCAGGATTTCTTTTCCCATAGCAGTGCTCCCACAAAGATTACATTTACCTAATATGTCAGCATCTGGAAAATCTGTGCAGATTACAGCTTATGATCCACAGTTAGAGCTCTGACATCAGCAAGTGCATGAGGCAATGAAGAGGAAGGAACTCAGGACATCAAAAACAATACCCATGAGAAGTGTTTGACCCACCCTGTTTCTGTGTCCTCTAAAGGGATTCAGCAAAAATAAAAAATAAAAAAAATTTAAAAATTTCCTTAGGATTTAATCTTTAGGAGTATCAGAATAGAATTAAAAGAATTTAGAACCAAATAGGACCTTAGAGATTATATGACTAATATGCTCCTTATACTAGCTTAATGATGAGAACCCAGATAATGAAGACAAGAGCAAGCAACTTGACAAATTTTAATTATCTGGGATTTTTATATAGACACAGTTTAAAACTTGATAAGGTTAGTTTTTTATTTACTAACCACTGCATTTATAAACTGGAAAAACTGTGTGTGTGTTTGTGTGCGTATATGATTGTGCATAGGTTTGTATATATGCAAATATTTTTTTAGCATAGATTTTGAAAATCTTTTTCTATTACTTATATAGTAGAATTAAGATTGTTTTTGTAGGCCTACCTCTGTAGAATAATAGACATATTATCATGCAATTTGTTTAATAAGATTAATACATAACTATATATGAATATATCATGTTGTAACTGGTAGTTGACATACATTTATATTGTATAGGTACTTAATGATATATTTATGAATTTAGCTTTGCAATATTCTTAACCATTTGGAAGCCAATACATATTCTCCACCCCAGGTCTCAAGCATTGTTATATGCCCTTGGAAAATCAGGGTCCTTAGGCAGTGTGATTGTATTGCCTAGTAAATTGGTCTTGAATGTAATATATTGGAAGGAGATCTGAACTAAGGAAAATAACAGAATTAGAACAATCATCTTTATATCAGTTCCAACTCTAAGATACTCAGAGTGTCTTTTGAAAAAAAATGATATTCAAGTCTCATTTTACTTTCTGATTTATTTATTTATTTTTATTATACTTTAAGTTCTGGGATACATGTGCAGAACGTACAGGTTTGTTACATAGGTATACACATGCATAGTGGTTTGCTGGATCCATCAACCCATCATCTACATTAGGTATTTCTCCTAATGCTATCTCTCCCCTAGCCCCTACCCCTCGGCAGGCCCCAGTGTGTGACGGTCCATGCGTTCTCATTGTTCAACTCCCACTTATGAGTGAGAACATGCAGTGTTTGGTTTTCTGTTCTTGTGTTGGTTTTCTGAGAATGATGGTTTTCAACTTCATCCATGTCCCTGCAAAGGACATAAGCTCATCCTTTTTATGGTTGCATAGTATTCCATGGTATATATGTGCCACATGTTCTTTATCAGGTTTTTCATTGATGGGCATTTGGATTGGTTCTAAGTGTTTGCTGTTGTGAACTGTGCTGCAATAAACATACTTGTGCATGTGTCTTTATAGTAGAATGATTTATAATCCTTTGAGTATATACCCAGTAATGGGATTGCTGGGTCAAATGGTATTTCTATTCCTAGATCCTTGAGGAATCGCCACACTGTCTTCCACATGGTTGAACTAATTTTTACTCCCACCAACAATGTAAAAGTGTTCCTATTTCTCCACATCCTCTCCAGCATCTACTGTTTCCTGTCAAGTCTCATTTTTAAATGAACAGGCTTACTTAGTCAACTTGCAGTAACCAGAATATTGAATTGAAATAGAATTTTGTTTCTACTATACATGTCTTTTTAAAAATTTGTGAGTTTTAAGGATCAGATAAAAATATCATAATTCCCTTTAAGAACATCTAGTTTTCATTTATTTTGAGATTTTCTAATATGATTGATAAATATCTTGAGATGTATACATATATACCATATATGCATAAATATTTATATATGAATTTAGGCAGTGACCTCATTTTGTACTTTTAGTTTTATTTTGTACTATCTACTTTTTTCTCTTTACAAAAGTTTAAAATGTGCATAGTGTCTGGATAAAAGCCACTGTAAGTTCTATTTTCCCTGAGAAGGGATCGTCCAACTACCCCTATAAATGTCAAGTAGAGCGCCCCAGATTAAGCAGCTGATATGCTTCATATGCAAGCCATCATGATGACAGGGATTTTCACCTGTGGAATATGCCTATTATATAAAAACATATTAAAAGTAGATAGCTTTTAAAAGGCCATGATTTGGGATAGAACACAAAGTGGTCCCAACATTAACAGCAGCCCACGAAGAGAGCTGGTCAGCAGGGAGATGTGTGAAGGAGGGGTTTGGGAAAGAAGAATTGGATCCAGGCAGTCTTAACTGACATGATATAGATTTATCAACTTGGTTCAAGAATAATGAAATGACTGCCTAAGTTCAAATATTTATCTGTCTATCTATATATCTCAAAATACTTATCAATCATATTAGAAAATCTCAAAATAAATGAAAATTAGATGTTCTTAAAGGGAGTTTCTTATATTTTTATCTGGGAAATGTTGAGATAAGTTAATAAAAATAAAACTCAACAAAGGACCCTCTTCCCTTGGTTCAACCCCTGGTGGGAACCCAAATTCTTTTCTACCAGAGAGGGTAAAATGGTTTGGGGGGAGAAAAAAAAGATTTCTGGGACCAGAACATAAAATACAAAAGTTGATAGGATTATGAAAGTTAAAATATTTAAACACACTTTGTATAAAATAGTTGTGTCTTCATTACCTAAATGTTTTCTGGGAATAAATATTGTATATGATTAGGGGACTTTCTCCCTAGGTCACGATAAATGCTGTAGTTAAAGGGGCCTCTAGTGGGTACCTGTCATTTAGGTCACGGCAAGTGCTGTGGTTAAGGGGACCTCTTCTATGTGGGTACCCCATGTGATAATGTTCTCCTGGAGGAACCTTATCAAATTTGCTGTCTCAGCTTTTCTTAATAAGGAACATTAAGCTAATAAAACTTTACATTAGTTAACAAAAGCTAGGGAAAGGCAAAATGGAGAGTCAAAGGACTCATCCCAGGGAGGTGAAAATCTTTAAGTGTTTTTTAAATAAGGGAAATAAAAAAAGAACACATTGATAGGGATAAAACTAAGAGGTAAAAAAAAGTGGGGGAAGTCATGGACTTATCTCAGAAGGGTAGAAAATCTTTACATAAGAAATGTAATAAATAAAATGAAAATTTATGGGATTAAAACAAAGGTCTTAATATAACACTACTTAAGGTTGGGTGGACCGAAGAGAGGCCTTGCTGGTCCCTCAACATTAAAAGGCTACAAGCCAGTTGTCTCTATTTACTTCACATTAGGGAAATTTCTTAGTAATAGTCAGAAGGCAAAGACTGTGATGAGAAAGCTGACCAACAATTGCCTGGGGCTTGTTGAGAAAAGTTCATCAAAATAAAGATCAACAAAAGGACCCTCTTTGTTTGGCTCAACTCCCTGGTGGGATCCCAAATTCTTTTTCATCAGAGAAGATACAAATAGTTCTGGGGTAGAAAAAAAATTTCTGGGACCAGAATATAAAATACGAAAGTTGATAGGATTATGAAAATTAAAATATTTAAACACGCTGTGTATAAAGTAATTGTGTCTTTGAGACTTTATGTATTATCGTGTTCCTTCCATTTTTTCAACTTACATTTAAAAGGAGTGACATGCCACAAAATGATTGGAAACTCTGTTCACAGGTAGGTTTTCCTAGAAGGTGATCTGGATTGGCTTTTGTACCAGGGAACCCCAAGAAGCCTCTTAAACTAATTGGTTTCTTCAAAGAGAAATCTCCTCATTTCCTTTATTCAAGTTATAATTCTATTTGCCAATTGGTAGATCTGTGTGTAAAGAGATCTGGTGTGGTCTTGCCTTTCCATGTGTAGACTTTTACTTCATCTAATGGTTCTCAGTATGTCAACTTACTCTTGTCAGAGGTATTCAAACCAGAGTCACTCCATCTTGAGTAGGGGCTGGATAAAATAAGACTAAGACCTACTGGGCTGCAATCCTAGTTAGTTAGGCATAATTATTCACAGGATGAGATAAGAGGCTGGCACAAGATACAGACCAGGCAAACCTTGCTGACAAAACATGTTGCAGTAAAGAAGCCAGCCAAAACCCACCAAAACCAAGATGGCGACATAAGTGTTCTCTGGTGGTCCTCACTGCTCATTATATGCTAATTATAATGCCCTTGCATGCTGAAAGACACTCCTACAGGCACTATGACAGTTTACAAATGCCTTGGCAATGTCCAGAACTTATCCTGTATAGTAAAAAATGAGAGGAATCTTCAGTTTTGGGAAATCCCTGCTCCTTTCTCTGAACACTCATGAATAATTCACCTCTTGTTTAGTAAATAATCAAGAAATTAAATATACTCAGTCAAGCAGCCTATGCCACTGCTCTGCCTATGAAGTAGCCCTCCTTTTACTCCTTTACTTTCTTAATAAATTTGCTTTTGGTATGGAAAGCATGGACTCACTATGCTTTATTGCTCTATGGACTCACCCCAAAATCTTTATTGTGTGAGGTCCCAGAACCCTCTCTTGGGGTCTGGATTGGTACCCCTTTCCAGTAACACTCTCAACTATAATTGCTGTCCACTTCTCTCTGCTTCTCTATAATATAAATATCCAATTTCTGCCAAGGTTCAGTTGAGGCACTTTACTAATGGATCATTTTTGGAGGAAGAATTTGGGAACTAAAGTTTTTCTCATGTACTCTCTCAACCAACCCTTATATTTTCAGTCAATAACCCCACTTTAAAAGGTATGAGTGCCTCCAAGTTTTGAGAATTTCTTGGCTTCTATAGCATAAATAATCTTGCTTTGAGTTTCTGTTATTGCAAACTTTACCTTTTCACCATATTTCTTAGATGTCACTCACCCACTAGCTCTCCAGCTTCCAAAACACTCTTGCTCTTACTTTTCCTTCCTCCTTTTTACCCTCTATAAAATGGTCATTTATATATTTTTTTACTGCCATTTACATGGAATTTGTCAGGTAAATAGAAATAAACTTTCAATTCACCATCACCTGCAGCTATCATTCGTTAATGTAATGTAAAGATCTTCTTTATTGGAACTTCAAAAAAAATTTTGAAAAGGATACAGTGTGGCCAGGCACAGTAGTTCATGCCTGTAATCCCAGAGTTTTGGGAGGCAGAGGCCAGTGTATCACTGGAGGCTAGGAGTTAGAGACCAGCTTGGCTAACATAGTGAAACCCCATTGTTACTAAAGAATACAAAAATTAGCTGAATGTGGCGATATGCACCTGTAATCCAAGCTACTTGGGAGGCTAAGGCATGAGAATTGCTTGAACTTCAGAGGTGGAGGTTGCGTTGAGCCAAGATCTTGCCATTGCACTCCAGCCTGGGCAGCAGAGTGAGACTTTGTCTAAAAAAAAAAAAAAAGAATGAATTGAAAATAAGCCTACTTAACATATAAACACTTAGTATAGTATCTACAAATATATTTGGAAGATGGAGGCAGTTGCTTTAAGTAATAGAACATTTTTATATTCTAATTAGTGCTTAAATGCTAAATACAGATTTCTATAAATGCTAGAGCCCAAGAATGGATAATGCTCCAATATGCAACTGTGTTTTCTATAGCTAACTGGGTACAAATTATCGTAGTTCTTGAAGAAAATATTTATTGACATGTACCATATACTTGGCTATTTGCTGGGAATACATTGTTGAATTAAATATAGTCTCTGCCCTCAAAAAATAGTTCATTTTTTCTGTGATGTAGTGTAATATATAAATCTTGTTGACATTTGAAAAACAGAAAACTATTCATTTAACTACTTTCTCAAAGAATCGCTCTTCAATATTTAAACAACAAAATTTACTCCAATAGTAATTTCATCCTGTGTCAAATTGTTGAGTGGCTGTTGATGACATAGTGTCTGGATTAAAATTCACTGACGTGAATTAAGGACCTACTCTGTGTTAGACTTTGACTCAGGCACTTTTGCCTACCTTATTTAATCACCTATGCAATCATTTTATGTAAATAGAATTATTTCTCTCAGGAAGGAGAAATGGAATCCAGGTTATTAAAAAAATGACTACATTATGTTGTGGGAGCAAAGAGTAAACTGCAAACAAGAAAAACTACAAAATTTTAATGGTTTAAAACAAAAAAAAATTGTTGCTTATGTATACAAAATAATTAATGAGGTTGTGTTTCTCACTCAGGGTCCTTGAGTTCACTCTCTAGAACATTGCTGATTATGGTAGAAAAAAGTAATAATCTCCTTGACCTTGTCCTATAAGCTACTTTAACCCATAACCACAGAATATAACTAGTTATATGACTCATCCTAATTTTAAGGGGTTAGTGATACCCTTCCTCCTGCCTATAAATAAATGTAAACCTGACATTGGTGAATAGTCATCATGCTTAGTGGGCCTGGTGGGTACCTCCTAACCAGAGCTTAGAACAGACTGCTATATGTACGGCAGATACCTTCTGCATATACTGGCTTCATAATCAAATCAAATACTTTCCAAACACTGTCCTCAAACGCTGGGCCATGACTGCCTGTCCTTATCAGACACAAACCTGGGATCTCACTGAGAAGGGGATTCTGGGAAATATAGTTCCAAGCCTTTTCTCTGGGATATGTAGGGAGACATAGAAGTAGGTGGGGGTAATGAAGCCTTGTAGTACGCTCAGGAAAATTAAATAACATGTCTTAAATTTTAACAGCAAATGTGTGGCCACACATCCCTTATGAAACCAATGTTCTATAACTGCAAGTTCACTATTATTTTTATTCTGCTGGTGTTTTTTAGGCTTTATAGCAATTATAATAACACCTTTCCCTGCTATTTATATGTTTTTAAATTTTTGACGTTATTTTTTTCTTAAATGAATTAAAAAAAAATCTGTGCATGAGAAAGTAAAAGACAGCACCAACTTAGGAAAGACCATAGTCCCTGAGAGTAAAAGCTGTACCCAGAATTAGAAGAGAGAATCCAGGAATATCAGGGCAGGATAGAGAGATATATCTCTGGTCCCATGGGAATGAGAAAATTAGCAATTTGGATAAGAGAGTAAACAGTTGAAAAGCAGACACACACAGGGTTCCAGATATTCTGCCAGAATAAGAACTTGAAACCGTGAAGGAAAGTTCTGCCAAAGATGAGATGGGAATGGACTCACGTTTGAAATTAGGAGTGTGAGATGATTATGGACCTGGAAGAGCCAGGACAGGTCTGAGAAAGGAGTGCTGGTGTTGAGCAGTGGATAGATCCTGAGGATGGGGAATAGAGGTTGGGTTAAGGGACAGGGTTGGCTAGGGAGTCACGGAATTTGAAGTTAACATGACCATGAGAGATGGTTTAGGGAAAGTTGATAAAGGAAAATGTGGGTTAATATTATATGAGTCTTAAATTGTGAGATGGACTTGTGACTGGGATGTGGTGGCTAAAGCAGTGAGGACCAAGGGTTTTACTACAGGTTAGAGAGAAAGGCTCATGCATCATATTAGAGCAGTGTCGGGTTGGGAGATCCTGCAATAGCAGGCACCTCTGCTCTTCTGAGATAGGACCTTAAATGGACCATCTTCCGTTAAAACTGGGCAAGGAAAGATAACATAAATACCATTTTCTTCTTTTAGTTTTTCTTAGTGCTCCATGGTTCCTTTTCACATCAACTCCGCGCAAGGCAATAAACAGGGTATAGGTAGTGTCTTTTAGTAAGTATTAGTTTAACAGCATGTGCTGTCTGATACTAAGTAAAATAATCCTTAATATTTTTGTGATTGCAATAAATATATGGAAAACATATCAAGAAGATTGTAAATTGCTCACTTTTTACCTTTGTTTTTAGATTTTACCTTTTAATTTAAACTGATGAAAATATTCAAGAGTTTAGTCAATGGAGTATATGAATATTATTTCAATTTATGTAACACACCATAGAAATATATCCAGATTATTTTAAATAAATAACATGGCAATAAGCTCTGTCGAATTTTAATCCACAGAACTCAGCTATTCATATCATTGCTTGTGTGTGTGTGTGTGTGTGTGTGTGTGTGTGTAGGATAAGAGGTTCTTTTCCTTCCCTTTTCTTTTTTCTTTTCTTTTGAGGAAGTAAGATTGAAATTAGTACTAACATCTGGACCATTTACAAGGTTACTTGGCTTTATGAAGATGCAGATATCTAGGCCTTGGGACCCAGTGCCTTAATGCATCTTGTTTTACCTTGAAAGGCACCTCCTTTGTTAGAAATCTTGTCCTTTCAACAAAGGAAAGTCACTAGCTGTAATTTAATCTTGAAAACGAGCTTGGGTTTTCTGGCGACAAAAAAGGGAAAAGCAGTATTGGAAAAAATAATACTTGTAACTAAAAGCTGGAGAGGAAGGGAGAAAGAACTCCTTGAAAACAATTATGACTCAGGCAATTTCATCTGTTAAAATGCTTGGTACTAGGTGAAAGAGCTTGAGCATTGTGGCATTTTGTCACAAGCTCCAATTAGGGACAAGCCCAGAGATCACCAATTAGAGAAGGTAACTCACAAAAGATTTTCTACTTTAAGAATATTCTTGGTTTTTACTGATGGAGAAATGAGTTATTTACTTGTTTTTCTGGGACTGCTATATTTTTAGAAATAAGAAGAGCAGCACAATAACATTTTTATTGCTCTGGAATAAGGCACGCCACATTTTTTTCTTTGGATGTAATCATGATGTTAAGAATCTGATTGAATTGTTGTTTTTGCTATTGCCACTGAATGTCATATTGGCAACCTTTAAAAGCCAGATGTGTCAGGAAGTGATGTGGAAAGGAACTATTCAAAACAAACGTGTGCAGCTGACTTTTAAAATATTTCTGCTTTTTTTTTTTCAACAGAAAGTTTACTTTTCAGTAGGATGTTTCTTAAAGGATTTATTTTTAGTAATTTACTCCGAAGTAATGCATTAGTCTGCTGAGGCTGCTATAACAAAATACCACAGATGGGGTGGTGTCAACAACAGAAATTTACTTTCTCGCCATTCTGGAGGTTGGAAGTCCAAGATCAAGATTTAGGCAATTGAGTTTTGGTGAGGTGTATCTTCCTGGCTTGCAGGTGGCGGCCGTCTCATTATATGGCCATATGACTTCTCTGTGAAGAAAAAGAAATCTCTCTCTTCCTTCCCTATAAGGCTACCAGTCCTATTAGTCCCCATTCTTATGATGTAATTTAATCTTAATTATTTTCTAAACACCCTGTCTCTAAGTACAATCACATAAAGGGTTAAGGCTTCAAATATCAATTTTGGGAAGACAAAATTTAATCCAGATGGAGTAACTTCCCTAAAAGTGTTAGTGTTGTAGTAAAGACAGGGTCAAGATGTAAAAAAATGCTGACTATTGTTAGGGCTGTAGGCATTCTTTTCAGAGTAGCCCTTTTCAGCTACACACATGTGCAGATGGATGTGTGTGCAAACACACACACACATCATTAGAGAGAATGAGACCGTAGATTTTTGCCAATAATGGACTCTAAAAGATGACTTCTTTCTTTAGGATGTATTAGTATAAAAATCTGAAAGTGACTCTAAAGATAGCGTTGGAATTTGCATTGCATAGCTATTGTTAAATGTAAGATATACAACACCTTACATTTAGGTTTCATTTACAATTTTTTAAATATGCCTCCAGGTGAAATATTTTGTGTGATCCTTGCAATTCACCTGATAGGAAATCTGTCCTTAGACCTAGGCTTTGGCTTAGGGAACTGAGTAATAGCATAGTAGAGATAGCAGTAAATACACTGTAAGTTCTGTAGAGAAGCTCCAACTCTGCCCCTGAAGGAGGTTAAATTAGTAATCTGGGATATGGGGCTGTCTCTCAAACATGAGTTTTGTTGTATTGAATGAAATCCTAAGGTTGCTCCTGGTTTTAAAGGTCTGCGTTTCTATGAAGCACAAAGAAAATGAAGAGATTTGCTTTTAGCCACACAGTGAGTTAATAAAATTGTGGATTTAAAATGCTGTTTTCCTGACTTGCAGCTGATGGAACTTTGCAAAAATATTAAAGTTCCAGTGTCAACGTTCCTCCCCCTAACTCTCTTGATATCATTGGAGTCTTATGTTTCGCTTACTTCAATGGTTAAAACACAGAAAGAACACCTCCCTTTAAGGCTTAATAGAAGAAAATACCTGTTTTCTGTTCTATAGAGAGAGTTGTGTTTTTCCTTAGGAAAGAGAAAAAAAAATGATGACTGCAGATGTTTAAGAGGGTGGCTATAAATCCAGGGAGCTATAAACAAGAATTGTGATGGGAATAAAACTCAATGCCCTTATAGGGAAACCCAGACATGCAAAGATTTGTACATGCGCCTTGCATTATGGCTGGGTTTTTTTGAAGCAGCTTTGGTGGTGCTAGGGGTTTGTCTGTAAAATGAGACATGAATGATGTCTGGCAGAGCTGAAGCTCAAAGAATGATCTGAGAATTCTTGTGTTTACACTTGCACAATGATAGTTGTAAGCAGATCTTTTTAAACAAGGCAGAACAATTTAGAAGGATTAAGAGATCTAAACTAAGCAGAGTGTGTGCCACAATTTTCTCCCTCTCTAAAGCTTCTTGAAATTAAGCTCCCCATGCTGATAAACCTAGAAGAAAGGAATTTTGAAAGTTCCTTTTAAGAAATTTGCTCCCTATGGGATCTTGTTGCTTGTCACTTGAGTTTATAATGTCACTTCTTTTGTTCCATGGAGCTAATCCATTTTGGTTATTTTCCATGAGGTAGCAAACAGTTTCAATGAGATAGTTCCCTGAGGCTAGGTAAAAGGGCATATAGATTTTCAGTCTCATTCTTTGTTTACATATGTTCAGAATAATAGTGGAAAATGTCCTTCAGTTCATAAATCATCTTTGTTTTGTCTCTATTCCAAGATAAATTTAGTTTAGAAGAAGTTGCAATACAATTCTCTGTCACTTTTGATTTATGTTAGAGTGAAAAAAAAAAACTCCAATGGTGAATCCTTTCTCTAATGCTACCCTGGGACTTCATTTAGAATTAGGGTTGCCTTTCCAGTGAAACCACATAATTAGTCCTTTGGCTACTATATTGAACTAATACTTTCCAGTTCTCACATTCACCCTATGTTGGGGAGGAACTTTAACATAATGCCTTTTGCTGCATGGGAGAAGCACATAAGTTTTGATACATTAAATTAGAAGTCACCCAGAAGACAGTAATAAGTCCATGACTAAGGTATATATCCAGATGTTTCATCACTGAGTACTTGACATTGAATCAGTACATGGCTTGGAATATTGCTATATACAAAAACACAGATTCCGCCAAGATGGCTGAATAGGAACAGCTCCAGAGCACAGCTCCCAGAGAGAGAGATGCAGAAATTGAGTGATCTCCATATTTCCAACTGAGGTACCAGGTTCATTTCAATGGGACTAGTTGAACAGTGGGTGTAGCCCAAGGAGGGCAAACCGTAGCAAAATGGGGCACTACCTCACTCAGGAAGTACAACTGACCAGAGGATCGGAGACTTTCCCTCACACTAGCACTCTGGTTCACATACTGTGCTTCTACCACACCCTCTGCAACCCACAGACCAGGAGATCCCTGCAGGGTTGAAAAGCACTGTGGCAGCTCCAGCAGATGCCATAGGTTATTGGCACAGATCTGGGTGAATGTTTTGAGTAGCACTGAGAACACCTACAGGATGGAGCTACCCGATCCCCAGAAAGAGGGGGAGCTGAAAGCGGGGAGACAGGTAATATGGCTGGTGGTCCCACACCCAAAAAGACCAGCAAACTAAAGCCCTCTTACTTGAAAGTTTTGCAGCCAGTACATCAGTTCAAGCTTGGCCCAGGACAATTGAGCTCAGTGGGTGGAAGGGTGTCTGCCATTGCTGAGTCAGGTCTAAACCTACCTGTTTAAACAAAAGCCAGAGGAAGTTTACACAGCAGCTGGACTGAGTCTGTGACAGCCCAGCAGTGACTCCGCAGGCAGAAAAGGGACAGACTGCCTCCTCAAGCAGCTCCCTGACCTCTGTATAACCAAAAACACACCTCATGCAGGAGAGCTCTGGCTGTCACTTGGTGGGTACCCTTCCAGGACAAAGCTACCAGAGGAAAGATCAGGCAGCAATACTTGCTGATTGGCAACACCCACAGGTGATTCCCAGGCAAGCAAGGTCTAGAGTGGTCCTCCATGAGTCCTACAGCACAGGGGCCTGATTGTTAGAAGGAAAACAAACAAACAAACAAAAAAAAACAAAAAAAAAAAAAAAGAAAAGAAAGAAAAGAAAAAAGAAAAGAAAAAAAGAAATAGCTTCAACATCAACAGAAAGGATGTCCACTCAGTGGCCCCATCTGAAATCACCAATTTCAAAGATCAAAGGTAGATAAATCCATGAAGATGGGATAAATCCATGCGAAAATGATGAAATCATCAAAGACCAGAACACCTCTCCTCCTCCAAAGGATCACAACTCCTCACCAGCAAGGGAACAAAACAGGATGGAGAATGAGTTTGACGAATTGACAGAAGCAGGCTTCAGATGTTGGGTAGTAACAAACTTCTCTGGGCTAAAGGAACAAGTTCTAACCCAATGCAAAGAAACTAAGAACCTTGAAAAAAGGTTAGATGAAATGCTAACTAGAATAACCAGCTTAGAGAAGAACATAAACGACTTGATGGAGGTGAAAAACACAGCACGAGAACTTTGTGAGCATACACAAGTTTCAGTGCCTGAATTGATCAAGCAGAAGAAAGGATATCAGAAATTGAAGATCAACTCAATGAAATAAAATAAGAAGGCAAGATCAGAGAAAAAAAGAATGAAAAGAAATAAACAAAGCCTCCAAGAATATGGAATTATGTGAAAAGACCTAATCAACACTTGATCAGTGTATCTGAATGTGATGGGGAGGGGGAGAAGGAATCCAAGCTTGATAACACTCCTCAGGATATTATCCAGGAGAACTTCCCCAACCTAGCAAGGCAGGCCAACATTAAAATCCAGGAAATACAGAGAACACCACAAAGATATTCTTCAAGAAGAGAAACCCAAGGCACATAATTGTCAGATTCACCAGGGTTGAAATAAAGGAAAAAATGCTTAGGGCAGCCAGAAAGAAAGGTAGGGTTACCCACAAAGGGAAGCCCATCAGACTCACAGCAGATCTCTTGGCAGAAACCACACAAGCCAGAAGAGAGTGGGGGCCAATATTCAACATCCTTAAAGAAAAGAACTTTCAACCCAGAGTTTCATATCCAGCCAAACTAAGCTTCATAGGTGAAGGAAAACTAAAATCCTTTACAGACAAGAAATCACTGAGAGATTTAGTTACCACCAGACCCTGCCTTATAAGAGCTTCTGAAGGAAACACTAAACATTGAAAGGAACAACCAGTACCAGCCACTGCAAATGGTAAAGACCAACGACACAATGAAGAAACTGTGTCAACTAACAGGCAAAACAACCATCCAGTAACAAAATGGCAGGATCAAACTCACACATAACAATATTAATGTTAAATGTAAATGGCCTTAATGCCCCAGTCAAAAGACACAGACTGGAGAACTGGATAAAAAGTCAAGGCCCATTGGTGTGCTGTATTCAGGAGACCCAACTCATATGCAAAGACACACATCGATCCAAAATAAAGAAATGGAAGAAGATTCACCAAGAGAATGGAGAGCAAAAAAAGAGCAGGGGTTGCCACCCTAGTCTCTGATAAAATCGTAAAAGGATCAGTACAACAAGAAGAGCTAACTATCCTAAATATATATGCTCCCAACAAAGGAGCACCCATACACATAAAGCAAGTTCTTAATGACCTACAAAGAGACATAGACTCTCACACAATAATTGTGGAAGACTTTAATACTCCACTCACTCTGAAAATTCCATTTGAAAGTGACACACCTTATGTCCATTTATTCTTTATTGGCCAAGCAATTCACAGGACCATATTTATCAAGGCCCCTTAGAAGCATGGCACATCATGCACCTTCTACCTTGAAGTGATATACGTGACTATCACTCTTATTTAATTGGCCAAAGCAAGCGTCAACACTACATTTCCACATTTCATATTAAAGAGGACAAGGAAGTGTAATTTGACTGCCTAGCTAGGAGAGGAGAATTAGATCAGTCATTGCACTATAAATTGATTAAAAATAAGTTTATCTTTGATTTTCAAGGCATTATTCCATTGTGTTTTATCATCCAGTAAACTTTGAGTGCCATTCTTTTGTATGTGATCTGTGTACCCAGATGGGTAAGATTTTAGGATTGTCTATTTATCTCTGGTATTATAAAAGTTGTGCGATATGACTCAGTGTGAATTTTTAAAAATTTATTTTATTTGTTATTAAGTAGGACTTTTAAGACTGAAAGTGTGCATCCTTCAATTATGAATAAATTCTTAAATTACATCTTTGATAATTTTCTCTCCTCATTTCTTTATCCTCTCATTCTAGAACTCATGCTAGCTTATGTAAAAAAGAAATAGAGCTTTGAAAATCTTATATATGAGATCAGAAAACTGCAACAGCAGAAGTGCCTGTAAACTCAGGTGAATGACTAAGGAAAAATGAAAACTGTCTCACAGGTAGTTAAGTACCATAAAGAAGAAGTAAACAAATCAGTAGGCAGTATATCTTATAGCTGTCTTAGCAAATTCTATGATTCCATCTTCTTACATCTCTCTGATAAAAATATTTTAATCTGAATTTTTCTATAATGGGCATAAAAACTGACAAATTATTTTTAAAAATAGAAAAGAAAACAAGTTCCATTATTATATTGAAAATTATTGACATAAAATAAGAATGATACATGTTATACTTTAATTACTTATAAACATATAATCTAAGAATCATATTACATTATATATTACCTATACCCTGTGTCAATTAAGATGATTTCAAGTGTAAGTAAAACCAAGTAATAATGACAGTAGATTAAAGTAGAAAGAAAATTGTTATAGGCTTAATGAGAAGTCCAGAAGTGGAGGGGCCTAGAATTGTTTTGGAAGTTTTGCTGTAACATCAAACAACACAGCTCCTTACAGTGTTTCATTTCACCATTATAAGGTTTATTTTTCTAATGGATATAAACCATTTATTGTAATAATATTATTTATATGGATAGTAACAATTAGGTGACTTAAAATTATTACTATATTTTCTAGAGGTCAAAATTATAAACTTATGCCTGGGATCTTCACCCCAAATAAATAAATAAGCCAATTTTGCTGGGGCATATATTATTTCAGACCAACTGAAGCCTAAATAAATACAAGGCTTTATCAGTACTTGGTTCTAAGACGTACGTGGGAAACAGAAATCTCCATCATTTTCACCCCCCTTTTACTAGTGACCAGTTGTAAGTTATAAGGTCTTCTTTAGCACCCGTAAGGAGGTGGCATTTATCCCTTTGGGATCCAAGAGTTTGGATAAATGCTAACTGAAAGGTGACAGGTTCTGTACTCAACATCAAATGACTTGAAGAAGGTTCAGTTTCACCGTGTTCCAGGAATCATTGCCATGAACAGAAGCCAAGTACAGTTGGATTGACATAAAAGAAATTCTATTCTTAGGGTGACTTAGCAGAAACAGTCAACATCCATGGAACCTAGAATGGAATAAAGTGTCAGAGATATGGTGGCAAAAGTTATAGAATGCATCTGCCAAGAAAAAAAAGATAGATTGTCTTTCATTTTTGTAAGGAATGACTTTCACCACTTTTGCTTCTATTTGTTTAACAACAAAATGAAGGCAATGTTCCTTTAGCTTTTAATTTTGTAACTAAAAGAAGATAAATTAACCAATAAGACAAAACTAGATTAAGAATCACCACAGTAGAAAGGGATAATCCCAAGGTTAAATAATACGTCCTTCACATTTAAGGGCAATACTTCATTTTATTAATGTATTTCTATCTATTCCTATCCCAAAGGATGTTGTATTTTGCACATTTCCCTTTTACCAGGTACATGCGTGGACTTTTTAAATGGTATTGCCAGAGACTAGTTTATTAAAAAGTTACTTAAGATGTTGGCAGTTTTTTAGAAATCTGAAACCTATTTCAGAATATAAAATTGTCATAGTAGTGCAAAATAAGATTAAGGAACGTGGATTTTTTTTTACCTGCTTTTGTTATGAACTGGTAATGTATATTTTGGCATCCGTACACTCCTTAGTCCTTTTCAGCTGTAATGCATGGCTTTGAACCAGATGGCTCTAAACTCCAGTTTCAATAGCAATGGATGTGCTCAGGCTTCCTCTTGGCTCACATTCTACCAGGCAACATGTGTGTGCTGCACATTTAACTTTCCTCTTCAGCCTGGCATAAGCCATAGCTTTTGGGGAAGAATGGAAGTAGCTAGTTTTACCTCACTCTTTTCTTCTTACTTCACATATTTTCATTTCTAGAATCATTTCATGCATTTCTTAATTTTGCTTCAACAAGTCATGGCCAACCCTTCACCTGAAACAGCAGAGAGCACCCCACAGTAAATAAAAATCACATCTATACCCACCTGCATATGCTGCAGCTGGCAGTTACCTGCAAATGTCATCTTCTGTCATGTAGGTTGAACCACCCAGCCCAATATAAAACCTGCTGACAGAAGTGCATAGGACCATAACAACAAAGCCAAAAAAACCCACCCAACACTTTCTCAGATGAGAAGAAACCAGCATAAGAATTCTGCCTCTAAAAAAATCTCAATGTTGTGTCACAATCAAAGTTTCACTCTAGCTCCCCAGCAATGATCCCTAGCCAAAATGGAGACACAACAATAACAGATGGAGAGTTCAAAGCATGGATTGCAGGGAAACTCAACAAGATCCAAGGCAAGGTTGAAAATCAACACAAAGACCTTCTAAAACAATCCAGGAAATAAAAGAAGAGGTAAACATTTTTAAAAAATCAATTAGAGCTACTGGAACTGAAAAACTCACTTAGAAAATTTCAAAATATAATTGAAAGCTTTATCAGTGGACTAGACTAAGCAGAAGAAAGAATTTTTGAGCTTAAAAATCAGTCTTTTAAACTAATCCAAAGAAAAATAATTTTAAAAAATGAACTGAGTTTTTGAGAAAGATGGGATTATGTAAGGTGACCAAACCTGTAAATTATTGGTATTCCTGAGAGAGAAGCCCAAAAAGTAAACAACCCAGAAAACTTGAAAGAATAATTCAAGAAAATTTCCCTAATCTTACTAGAAAGGTAGACATGCAAATACAAGAAATTCAGAGAACATCTGTGAGATACTATACAAAATGAACATCACCAAGACATGTAGTCACTAGGCTGTCTAAGGTCAATCCTAAAAACAAAATTCTTAAAGGCAGCTAAAGAAAAAGGTAAGATCACATATAAAGCAAACCAAGCAGGCTAACAGCAGACCTCTCCACAGAAACCCTACAAGCCAGAAGAGACTGGGGCCCTATTTTCAGCATTCTTAAGGAAAAGAAACTCCAACCAATAATTTCATACCCCACCAAAGCTTCATAAGTGGAGAATTAAATTATTTTTCAGACAAGAAATCACTAAAGAAATTCATTACAACTATACTAGCCTTACAAGAGACTCAAGGGAGTTCTAAACATGGAGACAAAAGACTTATATCTGTTTCCAGAAAACTACAGCTAAGTACCTAGGTCTTTTAATGCATCTACACAATAGAAACTACAAAACAACCAGCTAACAAGTTCATGGTAGAATAAAAACCTCACCTATAAATATTAACCTTGAAATATATGATAAAATGCCCCATTTAAAATGCACTAAAACCCTCCTAGAACTGAAAAATGACTTCAGTAGAGTTTCAGGACCCAAAATAAATGCAGAAAAGTCAGTAGCATTTCTATATACCAATAATGTTCAAGCTCAGAGCCAAAACACAGTTTCATTTACAATAGCTGCACACACACAAAATAAAATAACCAAGAAAACATATAACCAAGGTGGTGAAAAATATCTACAAGGAAAACTATAAAACACTGCTGAAGGAAACCATAGATGATACAAACAAATGGAAATATCATACTCATGGACTGGAAGAATCAATATAGTTAAAATGGCCATACTGCCCAAAGCAATCTACAGATTCAAGGCTATTTCTATCAAACTCCCAACATCATTTTTCATAGAATTGGAAAAAAGTTCTAGAATTCATATGAAACAAAAAAGAACCCAAATAGCCAAGACAATTCTGAGCAAGAAAAACAAAGATGGAAGCATCATACTACCTGAATTCAAACAATACTTTAGGGCTACAGTAACACAAACAGCATGCTATTGGTACAAAAACAGAAAAACAGACCAATGAACAGAATAAGAACCCATACATGAAGATGCACACCTACAAGTATCTGATCTTCAACGACATTGATAACAGGCAATGGGAAAATAACTCCTTATCGAATAAGTAGTGCTAGAATAACTGCCTAGCCATATGCAAAAGAATAAAACGACTCATTTTTCACAATATACAAATATTAATACAAGATGAATTAAAGACTTAAATGTAAAACCAAAAACTATAAAATCCTAGAGGAAAATTTAGGAAATACCATTCTGAACATTGATCTTGGCAAGGAATTCATGACTAAGACCCCAGAAGCAATTGCAACAAAAATAAAAATAGATAAGTGGGACCTAATTAAACTAAAGAACTTCTGCACAGCAAAAGAAACTATTGACAGAGTAAACAGACAACCTACAGAATGGGAGAAAATATTTGCAAACTATGCATCCTGCAAAGGTCTTATATAAAAAATCTATAAGGAACTTAAATCAATAAGCAAAAACCAAACAGTCCCATGAAAAAAAAGCAAAAGACACGAACAGATACATCTTGAAAGAAGACATAACATGTGGCCAAGAAATATATACAGAAATTCTCAACAGCTCTAATCATCAGAGAAAGACAAATCAAAACCACAGTGAGATACCTACCATCTCATGGCAGTCTTAGTGGCTACTATTAAAAAGTCAAAAAATAACAGATTTTGGTCAAGCTGTGGAGAAAAGGAAATGCTCATACACTCTTTGTGGGAACAGCAATTAATTTAGCCACTCTGGAAAGCAGTTTGGAGATTTCTCAAAGAACCTAAAACAGAACTTAAAACCACTAGCAATCCCATTACTGGGTATATTCAAAGGAAAATAAATGTTCTACCAGAAAGACACATGCCTCAAATGTTCATTGTAACACTATTCACAATAGCAAAGACATACAATCAACCTAGGTTCCCATCAACAGTGGGCTGGATAAATGTGGTACATATATGTCATGGACTATTACACAGCTATAGAAAAAAATGAAAATTTTTTTTGCAGCAACATAGATGCAGCTGGAGACCATCATCCTGAGCAAATTAACCAAACACTGCATTTTCTCACTTACAAGTAGGAACTAAACATTGACTGCACGTGAACATAAAGATGGGAAAAACAGACACTTAGGACTGTTTGAAGGGAAGGTGGGAAGAGGGTGAATGTTGAAAAGCTACCTATCAGGCACCATGCTCACTGCCTAGGTGATGGGTTCATTCATACAGCAAACCTCGGTGACAAGCAATTTGCCCGTGTAACAAACCTGAACATGTACTCCCTGAAACTAAAATATGAATTGAAAAAAATTTATGATGATTCTTAGAAATTCCCAGCAAACTTTTGGCTCACTTGTTGGGTTTGTGAACCGGCATCCAGTTTCTTTTTTACCTCTTTTACTTATTTTCTCTTTCTTCTCCAGAATGGTTTAGATGAACATATTTTATCATATCCTACTTGCTGCTTCTTTGGTGTTACATAACTTTTATATACATTAGACTGCATACAAAAGATATGTAAATATAGGTTCCTCAACTATACACTTGTTCCATCATGTCCCAAATAAACTCATTTCTAAAAGCATTAACAAACTGGAATTTATCTGGAAGAGTGAATACAGATGGTTCTCTGTTTTTCAAGTATAGTGACTCCTCCGGCACTGAGAAATGGGAACATCCAATCTCTGAGCTCATGGTGGCTCACGCCACCATGGAAGCTGCTGCCATATTGCCTTGTCATCTGCAGCTTGACATCACTTAATGGTTCTTCATTTCGCTCCCATTTTGTGGGCACACTTCAGCAGTGGCTCAAGACACTCAACAGTTTGTATTCTACATTTATTTACAATTGATATTTGTAGAACAAATATAAGAAGTGGGACTTACCCCAAGGTTTTTGTGTATTTTGTTGGAGGCTTTTACTATGATAAGCTCTTGGTGGACCAGCATCAAAAAAGGAAGCAGGCGCTTCATTTTTACTGATCACTTATTTTGTGCAATGCAGTGTAGAGAAATCAGAGATATGAGATATATGCATAAAGAGCTCATAATCTAGTAGGAAATAGCCATCTTATAAAAAATAAAAAGTACCTGTATTAGATAGAATAATGCCCCCCCACCAAGAGGTCCACATCATAATCACTGGGACCTGTGAATATATCCTATTACATGGCAAGGAGAACTTAAGGTTGTAAATGAAATTAAGGTTGCTAATTAGCTGATCTTAAAACAGGGAGATTATTCTGGATTCTGCTGGGCCCCCCAGAATAACATAAACCTCAGGGTTATGTAAAGTGAATAGGATTTGACCTGCTGTTGCTGGCTTTAAAAATGGAGTAAGATACCATGATTAAAAGAATATGGCAGCTGCTGGATGCAGAAAAAGAGAAGGAATCAGATTCTCCTCTAGTACTTTCAGGAAGAATGTAGTCCTGCCAACAGCTTCTTTTTAACCCAGTGATACTCAAACCAGATTTCTGACCTGCAGAACTAGAAAATAATAAATATGTTTTATTTCAAGCCACTAAATTTGTGGTGAGTTTTCACCACAGCAATGAAAAACTACAATAGCATAATATGATTAGTGTCAATGAGAGGTTAAAACCAGCCAAAAGATGGAGAGACAATGTGTGAGTACTTTTTTTAACTTAAAAACCACTATTGAAATAGAAATCCATTCTTTACTGTAAAAATGTAAAAACAACAAAAAGGTTAATAATACTCAGTACTTATGAAGTTGTAATAAACATTAAATATTTCCCTTTCTCTTATAATATAAAATAAGCATATAACAGGTCATGTGTGTGTACGTTTTTGTTATATATATAAAAATAACCATATATTTATATATAAATAAATATATATTTATATATATTATTATATATAATAAATATATTATATATATTATATATATTAAAATTAATATATATATAATATAAATATATAAAAACAAGTAAATATAGATATATGTGATTATTCAATTAGGAAAGCAGAAATGTTCCACAAAAATATAATATTGAACACTAATGACACAGGCAATGGAAGAACTGAGAAGCCAAACAGGAAATGTTGAGACTCCCTGGAGATTAGCAAGAGCAGGAAGTCACCAGTGCCCCCAGGGCTAGAAGGGCAACAGGAGGAAGTGGAATTCCCAAATCCCAGATTCTGGGTCATCCCATGGGGGCCATACCATGGAGGGTGCTGCTGTGAGGTGCAGACTATATACCAAGCAAGAATTGGAGTTTGAAAGATTGCTGCTGTCCAAAAGAAAGGGAGAATTGTCCTGTCTTCATCTTTCCTTCCATCATCTAATCTCACACCAGTGCCTCCCACTGGTTGAATCCAGCAAGAAACCAGCTGAAGTAAGTGCTTGGAAATGTAACTCTCCTGTAAAACAAAAGGCAGCAGGGGAAAGGAGGGAAATAAGAGAGAAAGAAAAAAAGTGACTATAAAAATAGTCCCTACATAATGTCTTCTTGTGAGGATTAAGCTATCTAAATTGTGTGAAGCACTAATATGGCACTCATTAGCATGTGTTCAGTTGATGCTTGCTATTATTATTATTGCTTCAGCTTTAATTACACAATTAAAGCAATGAAATGAACTTCTCAAATAATCTAGAATTGTGGACCATTCTGAATGCTTTCAAATCTATTATAGTTTCCTCTAGAGGGACATTATCATGTGCTGAACTTTATTAGGCAGCACAAAATTGCTGAAGGGTACACCAGAGACAACTTGATGAATGAGATACAAAGTTAGCATAATGTGACAAGTGCAAACAAATCTTCCCCTCACTCAACTCTATCATCTTGCTTTGATCACATGTTGGTGAACTGTACAAATAACTTTTAAATTATCTTTTGAGAAAATTTAATAATCGTGCTTGGGCTGTCTCCTGAGTTTATTTAAGACACTTATCTACTATATTGTCAGCATGGAAAACTTCATGTCTTGCCAAGTAAAATATACTTGTAAGTCATTGGTAAAGTGTTGAATTTCTGTCTTGTTGCATGTCTGTGTTTAGTGTTTGCATTTAAAAGACTCCTACATAGTCTTTAATTTCATTTCACTTTTCATCCTTTTTTAGACATCTACATCATGTCTGAAATTCTAGCTTATTTTAGGTCATGGAAAAATTCTTGTATGTGTATACTGAATAGACTCTCGTGTTTATCCTTCTGTATTTTTGCTGAGCTCTAGAACCATCTTTAGTTAGTCATTGGGGATTTCTACTCAGTTTTCCAACAGTAAATCATGCTTACAAGGCAACACATCATTGTTAAGCACAAATCTTCTGCTTCTGAACATGGCACATGTTTACTTATGTAACAAACCTGCACATGTATCCGGGAACGTAGAGTAAAAAGAAATATCTTCTCCTTTTGCTCCTGTAATTTATATCTTGGTGAATGAAATCATCTTCCCCTTCCCCAAATCAGAAATAGAGTCATAATAATGTCCCCACTCACTTTCCCTTTTTCTTTCTCCTGATGCCATCCAAACAGTCAGTACATTGTGAATCCACCCTGTTCAAAAGCCTCCAATCTACTTCATCTTCTCATTTCCACAACCACTGTCTTAGTTCACTCTCATGCCACCTGTTACTCAGCAGACTCCTGGACATTGATCCGATCTCCTTGTTCCCAACATGGCCCTTTTCCCATCTAGTCTCTACCATACAATTAGAATATTTTCACAAACGCATGATTACAACTTTTCCAAATTTAAAAATGTTTGCTTGTTTCCTATGGTTTCTAGTTAAATTTCAAAATATTAGGCTAATATGCAATGCTGTTTAAATTTGTCATTGATGAACTCTATAGCATTGTGTTCTGTATGTAATATTTATGGCAATAATATGAAATTACTTTTATTACTTTAAGTAGCATCCCTTCCTCAAGAATGCCTTTTCTGCAAGGGCCATCTTATTTAGATGCGTTTTTTTCCCTTGAAAATTCCTAGCTGCAATCATCGGACAGTGCTTTCCTTGCTTTTATGTGTGTGTGTCTTAATTATTTGACTACAAGCTGTGTAGAGTGAGATATCATGCCTTCCTAGATTTTGTATTGCAAGTATCTCAAACTATGGTATCCAATATGGGAGTCACTAGTCACAAGTCTGTTGAGAATCTGAGATGTGGCTGGCTAAAGGTGAAAGGTGATATAAGGGCAAACTACCCACCAGATTTTGAAGACTCACTATGCAAAATTAAAAAATAAAACTTATTATTTTATATTTAATTACATGTTAAAATAGTATTTGGGGTATATTAGATTAATGCTATTGCTAAGATTAATTTCACCTGTTCTTTTTGCTTTCTTATGGCTCCTAGAAAATTAAAATGGACATACGTGGCTCACATTTGTGATTCTCATTCAATGTCTGTGAGGTGGCACTGTCACAGAATAGAACAGGATCAAGAAGCATCCACAAGTGAAAACAGCCTTTGAAGGAACACTCTGGAAAAAATCTAGACATTTAAACAAGATCAAGAGTGCAAACTAAAGTAGAAAAGAAAAAGAAAAATAGACCGTATACTCAGCATTGCAGTTGAGATTGATTTGCCCAGGGAGGAACAGCTAGAAGTTCGCATAAGTATTTTGATATTGTTTTTATTTTCTTGAGATAGAGTTTCGCTCTTGTTGCCCAGGATGGAGTGCAACGGCGCAATCTTGGCTCACTGCAACTTGTCCACCTCCCGGTTTCAAGCGATTCTCTCGCTTCAGCCTCCTAAGTAGCTGAGACTATAGGCACCCACCATCATGCCCAGCTAATTTTTGTATTTTTAGTAGAGATGGGGTTCCACCATGTTGGCCAGGTTGGTTTTGAACTCCTGACCTCAGGTGACCCACCCGCCTCAGCCTCCCAAAGTATAGGGATTACAGGTGTGAGCCACTGAGCCCAGTCATATAAGTTGTTTTAAGCTTATTTGTCTTGGAGATAAATCTGAATTTTGATTCTGAATCATGAGTATATGGGAAGGATTTTTGAAACAGGTGAATATGGGCTGCTTAAACATGAGGGCTGAATGCATAAATGGTTCTGGAACCCCTTAAAGACTCTTAAAAAACAGCTGACAGATACATTTTTTGAAAAACAATACACCCATAATGACAAATAGAAGGGGGTTGCAGATAACAGGAATAATACTTTGTAAAAAGAAATCAGAGAGACAAATACTGAATAAGAAATATGTAAGTAGAAGAATATCTCAAAGATATCATTAATATTCGAAGAGGGAAAATGAAACATAAACCAATAAATGTATCTTATGAAGTGCTTCATAAAATATAAAGAATCTCTTGGAATCCCTTGAACCCAGGAGGTGGAGGATACAGTGAGCCGAGATTGTGCCATTGCACTCTAGCCTGGATGACAGAGCAAGACTCCATTTCAAAAAAAAAAAAAAAAAAAAAAAAAAGAAGCTCTTCGAGGTTAAAAACATGTTTATATAAATAAAAAACCAAGTGGAAGAAGTGGAAGATAACATAGAAGATAGCTAGAAATCAGAGCAAATAGAGGTAGGAAATTGAAGATAAGAAAATTAGATGATTAAATATATTTTTAAAATATATTCATTACTAAAGAATGTGAGTTTTATTGTCCCACATGTCTTATGCAATAAATGCGAATAGGCCCAGACCAGGAAGCGTAATTAAAATTTTAGAGTAATGGAGGCAAAGAGAAGCCTCTAGAAGCTTCTAGAGAGAGTTTTATGCAAAGAATAAGGCCATCACATTTCTTAATAGAACACTGGAAACCTGAAGACACAGGAGAAATATTTTCACATTCTTAGTACAAATAATCTACAACAAAACTGTTAAGCCAAATATCTAATGTGAGTTTATGGATAAGATAGTTTAAGATATGCAAGAACTGAAAACTATGATTGTCTATGATCCTTTCACCGTTCTCGGGAGGTTGTGTTCTGTTAAAGTCAAGAAGAAAACCAAGAAACAGGTAACCATAAGATGCAGCAGAAGAGAGAGGCAAAGTAAATTCCTAGGAGGATGGGAACGAGTTATCAAGACCATGGTAAGCCTAGATTAACCAGCCCAAGTTAATCTAATGCCTGAGGACCAGGAGCACTGATGGTGTAAGTCCCAGTCCAAGAGCAGTAGAAGGTGATGTCCCAGTTCACATAGAGAGAGCAAATTCTCCTTCCTCTGCCTTTTTGTTTTATTGCAGCCCCTCAGCAGATCGGATGATGCTCATCCATACTTGGGAGGACAACCTGCTTTACTCAGTCTGCTAATTCAAATACTAATCTTACCTGGAAACATCCTCACAGATACATTCAGAAATAATGTTTAACTAAATATCTATGCACCTTATGACCTATTCAAGTTGATACATATTTCTAACCATCATAGATACAAGTACAAAGTAATCCATTGAAAGAGTTTAATGTGTATGCCTCTGGAAAGGACAAGAATAGTGAAAATGTTAAGCATCTACTCTTTCTCATAACCTGTCTTACAGAGCTCTTTGAATTTTAAAAAATGACTTAACATGTTTGAGTAAATATGCCTAATTAACAAAATATGTATGCATGCAAGTCCAGAAGCACTGCACAATTAGGGCATATAGATAGTTAAATAAGAACAAAAATATGTAAACAAAGTCCAGTTTATTATACATACCAGTTCATGAAAAATCAAGCAGTCTCAACATAGTACTAGAAAACCCCTTTTCAGATTTTAGGAAGAACCATGGTTCCACTCTCAAACTTCAGCTGGTTGGGTTCAAAACGTCTTTTTCAGTTTTGTTTACACAATATCAATAACTAAATGTGACTTATATGAAATTTTACAGGGTTTATAATTTGTACAAACTTTGATACATGGTATACGTGAAATATGTCTTCATGATAACAAGGTAGGCCTATATAGAAGCCTGCTATAAGGTGCCTATTATCAAATAATACTAGGAAACATTACTGAAGGTTTTGGAGGTGCATGACATTGTCATACACCACTGATTTATACATTCTCTCATTCAATAATACCACGAAGGCTGGGCACGCTGGCTCACACCTGTAATCCCAGCACTTTGAGAGGCTGAGGCAGGCAGATCATGAGGTCAAGAAATCGAGACTATCCTTGCCAACATAGTAAAACCCTGTTTCTACTAAAAATACAAAAAAAATTAGCTGGACGTGGTGGTTTATATCCGTAGTCCCAGCTACTCCGTAGGCTGAGGCAGAAGGATCACTTGAACTCAGGAGGCGGAGGTTGCAGTAAGCCGAGACTGCACCATTGCACTCCAGCCTGGAGACAGAGCGAGACTCCATCTTAATAATAATCATCATCATCCCATGAAATAGAATGAGCTTTGTTTATCACTGATAGGAAACTAAAGCTCAAGAAATAAAATAATTTGCCCAAAGTTCTGCATGTGCTTTTGATCCCTGAGCTGTAAAGACTCTTCTAAATGTTTGGTGATTGTTTTCATAGTAATCATTTTAAGAGGTGTTACTTTACTGATACTGCTACTATTGCTAAATAATAAAAAAGTATAAAAATTTCCATTCAGAAACATCTTTCACATTATTCTTAAATATTTTCAGCTGACAGATATGTTGGGCTTTTAGAATGGATTTGATTTTCCTTTAATATACAAAATACAATTGGAGCAAAGTCTGATAAACTAGTAATTAACTAGGAAAATATTGTCTTTTTTGGTCAAAAGTTGCATTTGTGAAAAAAAGTATGTTTTGTAATTAGTAAATTTGCTAGGAAGGCAGTTCCCAAAGAAGAACTCCAAATAGGTGGTATGTAGATGATGTCATAAAAGTGTGTACAACTTTGCATAGCAATATTCTGAATGACATCTGAATCCATTTCTTTGTCTCTCTCTCTCTTTCCCTTCTCTCTCTCTCTAATTTATCTATCTATTAATTCATTCCCCTATACTTGTTAAAAATTCTATGCATTTAGGATGTGCCATCATACTTACCCAGAACTTGCATTAGGGGAATTTGTGTGTATTTCTGGAGGACACATCTTTTCTTCCCAGCTTCGGTCATTCTTGCTTTGCCTTGCGTTCCCTAGCACCCTGCATTTATGTTGTACCATGTCCATAAATGCTTACTGCTGGGAAGGAATCCACTATGAAAAAACATAAAAATATTTTACATTTTCCCATTAAAAATATCCTAAAATATTTAGAAATGGATTGCTGTTGTTTCTCCTTTTTCATAAACATACCTAAAAAGGAGTACAGTTGCATCCCAGAGGGTATTTCCCAGAAGCTGGGTCTTCTGCTTGCTTATAGTGTCCAAAGTTCTCCTTAAAAAGAAATGACTGCTACACTGCCACTTTGTAAAGAAGGGTGTTAGTTTTAAAATTTCTTAGTCACTTTTGTTCAGAGTTTACTGATCTGTAGAGTGCTTACAGATCATATGTTTTGCTTTAGCCTGTGTGATGGTTAACACTGTCAACTTCGTTGGATTGAAGGACACGAAGTATTAATCCTGGGTGTTTCTATGAGGATGTTGCCAAAATAGATTAATATTTGGGTCAGTGGGCTGGGGAAAACCGATGCACCCTTAATCTGGTGAGCATAATATAATCAGCTATAATTAATTTTGTTGAATTTCTCCACAAAACAATGATTTTAAAAAACAAAACTGAATGAATATTAAATCCTAAAATCCCCATTATTTGAATATAATAAATTATTTTGCTTTGCTGGTTAAATGAGATCTAGCTAAAGTTTTAATCATACCTTGTGAGGAAAGAAGAGATGTGCAGCCAGGAAGTCAGAAATATTTCCTGGAAATTGCCTCTTTTGATTTTGCCATTTCATCATGCAGCATGGTGACAGGTTCCCAGGCCTATTGCTGTGACACCATGGTCAAGAGGCGTCATGTGCACTTGGCTCACTGTGGCAATCATCCTTTGCCAATTATACACACAAATATCTGCACTCTAATCAAATGCTCATGCTCAACGCTATTGACCAGTGATTCAGAACCTACCTATTCACTTCCTAGCTTTCTTTTTCTATCCTGGTTTTCCTTTCATTAGAAGTGATGTAAATAAAATTATTTGAGTGCTCTAGAAAGGAGAAAGGAGTTTATGTTAATATCCTTCTAGTTTTCAGCCCTCAGTTCAGAATTCCAAATTATGGCTGAAAGTTTGGTCAGCTAGATGCTTCCTTTGTGTTGTGATTATTCCCTTCCAGACGTAAGTGCTTATTTCAGAGATGTTTTGTAATCTCTGCTTTTAATCAGCTACTGAGTGGCTAGGAAGCAACCTTAACCATAGAATGCATTAATAGCAAGCAAAAATATTTTTCTAGAAAGACTAATAATTTTAAAAAGATAATATCTCTGGTGTCCATTACCTTCAGTAGTCTGAATTCTAGTTTATACTTCACAATTAAAGTTTACACCTCTTGGGATTACTGAGGAGTACCCTTCCTTGCATGTCTGCATGGATGCTGTGAATGCCACCTGGGTCCCCATCAAGTGCCCGTGCCCCAGCTCACCTCTGTGTGCCCTGCACTGAGTGAGTTACGAGGTGCCTTTCCTGGAACCCTCCCCTCTCCTGGACCCAAGAGAGGTGGCAGCTCTGGCTGGGGTTGTTTGTTTCCAGGGGGTCTGGACTGGTTTGGGTGCTTTAAAATGGATATTTGGTTCAGTGGTGCTTATAGGGAAGATGGTAATGGAACTTCAGTGTGAGATTTGGGTAGATGGGTGTCTTCAAGTTTTTTTTTTTTTTTTTTTTTTCTCTTGCTGTTGTTACCACTTGTCACTGACTCCATGTTAAAATGCCAAAAATGATCTAGTTGTTGTCGCTTCTTTCCCTATTTTCCGCCCCAGTCGCTCCTTACCGTGACTCCTGCCCTCAGAGGGCACATAGGAGTGTCTGTTATGCCAGTCCCAAGACCCTGTGGGAGGAGGCTGGCTTGTATCTCTCTAAGACTTAGTCTGACACCACGTGCATCTCTTGTTCTGTGTTCAATCAGTAGTCCAAGGAAGAAGCTTCTGCCTCTTCAGAGCCTTGCTAAAGTCATCTGATTTGTCCAAATCACCCCAAAACCACCATCTCTGACTCAAGCTTCCATGCAACAGCCTGATCTGTTTCCCCGGACAGGTCTCATTTCTGGAAGGCAGCCCAGGCACCTGTGCCCCTGGCTCCCTTGAAGTCCCTGCTTTGAGTCACAGTCACCAAAATGGTTGAGGAAGCAGCACCCAAGTCCCAGCCTTTGCAGGAGCCGCCCTGGGCAGAGCTGGACTTAGACCTTCCAGCGGCCTCATGTAAACCCAGCACCCAACCTCTTCTAGAACCCTAGCCAGGGACTGGAGCAGGAAAGGGACCTTCGAAGTGAAGACTGCCTTGTCCACACCTCCTTTTGGCTTAGATTGAAACATAAACTTACTAATGAGTTAAATCCTTTAAAACAAGAAGCTGGGGAAGGGCATCCTGCACTCCTAGAGAAAAGTACACAGTTGCCTGACTGGAAACATGCCTGGCGCTGACCCCACAGGCATCTGATGGTCTTCCAGCTCAGGAATAAGAATTTGAAAGGGGCTTAGCATGAAGGGAAATGAAAGAGGAGGTTGTGATTCGGTCGAAGATTCCTGGTTTAGTGCTGTAATTGTCTTATTTTTTATATATATATATATATATATATATATATATATATATATATATATATGGTGTGCCCTGCATTGAGTATATATCTCTCTATATATAAATATTATATATATAACATATATTAATATATATATAATTGATATTATATATATATATTTCTTGGAGTAAACATTTAAATAAATGACATCATTGTCTATAAAAAAATGTTTATACCTCATCATTAAACCATGCATAATTCTTCATTCATGTCAATGAGGATGAGAATGGCTTTCCAGAGAACATTGCCTAGCTAGAAGAATAAAATCTTCTATCCTCAAATATCAGAGATAAAAAAGACCAAGGAAAAAGACAGGAATATCTTACACAGGTGAACCATCCCATGTAAACGATAAGTTGAAATATTCTACCGAGCTCTCATTTCCAAGTTCTGGTGGAGACAGAAATATTTGATTTGGCTGAAAAGCAAGCTGACTTAAGGGGTACAATTATGTTGTGCTTTGAACAATGTGGTTTAAAACCATTACTGGAAGTTGGTACAAATAAACCTCATAATTTGAGGCAGATTGGAAAATATAAGGCCTCAGAAAAAATGCTCACACAGATAACTTTTCCGTCTTGTAGTTCTCCTCAGCTGTCTCCCTCTTGCCTTCTATCACAAAGGGATCATGATTTGTAATTGATATGCTAACATTTGGATCTCAGCAAAGGCTTAATGTATTATTCCTTCTGGACATTTTTTGAAGGTCAACGTTCTTTAGGATCTTAAGCTAAAAGATGAGTCAGGGGGCACATAAGCACAGCTAAGAATATTCTTGGTCAGAATTTTTAAAGAAAATATCTCACATGTTGGAAGCCCAAGGACACTCATTACATGTCTCCCCTTTGCTTTCAGAGGAAGGAGTATTTCCTCTCCTTCTCTTTGCTTTCAGACACAGCCTGCACTTTATAGCCATTCTCTTAGGAGCAAAGAATATATAAAGGAAATAAAGCACATAGTCTCTTTGCTTTAGGAAAGCTATTTGTGAAAGTTATTTGCATATATTTTTCTCTTCGGGAGGGTTTAGAAATCACTGGAGAATTGCTGTGTGCTTTAATGGACAGTGGTGGGATTTAGTAATCAGGGTTTTAGTAATCAGTAACAGCTTACTGGCTTTGTGATCACTCTCACTTTGAATGTCCTCATGCGTAATAAAAGGGTAATAGAAATCCTATCAAAATCCTTCTAAGCACCTGCCGGCAGACAGCCTTCAGACTGGAACTGAAACATCAATTCTTCCCTGGGTCTCAAGTCTGCAGTCCTGTCATGTAGGTTTTTAGACTGGCTAATCCCCTCCGTGATTGCATAAGCCCATTCCTAAAATAAATCTTGCTCTTTCTCTCTCTCTCTCTAGACACACACACACACACACACACACACACACACACACACACACACACACACACTCTTATGTACAGACACACACACATTCACATCCTATTGGTCTGTTTATTCAGAGACCCCTGACTAATACAGATTTTGGAAGCAAGGCCACTGATATTTGATTGATCTTAATTAAACCCTCATTTTGTCACATTTATAATGTGAGAGAAGAATGATGGGCTTTTTTCCATTATTCATTTTTACATCCTCAGTTTATCTCAGAGAGGTGAGAAAACTGGATGAACACCTGAACTCAAATAAGTCTTAGGCATCGATAATGAAGTGTAAGAATAATTTATTGGACACCTACCAAATGCCTGACTTCTTACTTGTTGACCCAGAAATTATATTGATTTATATACATATCAATATATATGAATCAATATTATTCAAAATGAATGATTCATCTACCCATTCACTCATTGATAAACTCAACAAACATTAAATGAGTCATGACTATGTGTCAGATAGTATGTTACTTGCAGAAGATACATGAATAATTCCCTAATGGAAAGATGCACATAGAAATCATTATGATAATCCTCACAATAACATTTGATGAGTTCTCTCCAAGTGCTGTGCTCTTTGCTAATCCTTTTACATGAATTATGTTATTTACACCTCAGAAGGACTTTATGAGACAGGTGTTGTTATTATATCAATTTTACAAATAAGCAAATAGGACACAGATGAAGAAACTTGTTTAAGGTCAAGTAGCTGGTTAGTATGTACAGCCAAGGTTCTGAAGCCTCTTAGACTGTTTGATCTCAGCTGGGGGATATAGGACATCTGAGCAGTTTGAAGCCTATGAGCATGAATCATGTTTCACAGATGAGATCATATTTGAGCTTGGAGGGTGGGAGAAAATAAAGAAGGCCAGATTCACAGGACCCAGGCCAGAAATGGCTTTATTTGTTACACCATCGTGTGGAAGGAAAGGACGTTTAAAATGTTTTAAAAGGCAAATTTTATGATCTGATTTGAATTTTAGAAAAATAACTCTTGTAGGTAGAGAGAGGGAAGGTTGAAGGAGAACTGGATCGGGGACAGGGAGACAGGTAACACACAGTTATCTGGGCAAAATTGATGAGAGGCCGAGGTAAGGTGGCAGGCTGGGTGGAAGGATGAGATATGTGAAAAGGAAGGCAAAGTGCCTGGGATAAATTGGTTTGGAGGCTTGCAGGAGAGTCAGAAATCTTGGATGACAATTACCCTGCACCACCAGCATATTTCTGTTCCGGGTGACTGGGTAGTGATGCTGCCGTTCTCTGTGACAGTGACCAGGGACAATGCATCATCTGCTAGTGGGCAGGGGGCCAGGAGGGTGTCTTCTGTCCCATGTTAAGTATAAGTAGCCCACGGACACTGAGGAGAAGATTCCACTAGTCTGTTTGAATATCTGTTTGAATATAGAGATCTAGACCTCAGAAGGAAGTCTAGAGCTCAGATATCAATGCAGGGATTATCAGCATTCAGGAGGTGGTTGAGGCATTTAGAAGGTGTGAGGCCAGGGAGCATGTGGGCAGAAGGGGAAGAAGATACTCGAGGTCAGAGCCCGGGTGAATTTAATATTTTAAGCCCAGAAAACAGAGAGGAGGCCACAAAGGAGACAAACAAGGAGAGAGAGAGTCCTTTTATCTTATTTTTTAAAAACTTTCTTTGAATGGCTGTGCAAACTAAAACACAATTACAGTTAGCCTTTCATATCCACGGGTTCCACGTCTGTGGATTCAACTAACACTGGATTGAAAATATTTGGAAAAGAGAAAATTCCAAAACCCAGAACTTGGATTTGCCTTGTACCAAATACTTATTTTTGTTTGTTTTCATGAGATGGTGTCTCACTCTGTCACCCAGGCTGGAGTGCAGTGGCATGACCTCAGATCACTGCAGCCTCTGCCTCCTGGGTTCAAGTGATTCTCCTGCCTTAGCTGCCCGAGTAACTGGGATTACAGGTTCACACCACCATGCCTGGCTAATTTTTGTATTTTTAGTAGAGACGGGGTTTTGCCATTTTGGGCAGGCTGGTCTCAAACTCCTGACTTCAGGAGATCCAATCTGCCCACTGGGCTTCTAAAAGTGCTGGGATTACAAGCACCCAGCCTCAAATACTACTTTGAATCCATATGGATAAAGTAATCTGTAGGCATTGTATTAAGTACTATAATCTAGAGACAATTGAAAGTATACAGGAGGATGTGTATAGGTTACATGCAAATCCTATATCATTTTATACAAGGCACTTGAGTGTCTGTGGATATCAGTATACACAGTGGGCCCTGCAACCAGTCCCCCATGGATGTAGAAGGATAACATAATAGAAAGTAGGTTCAGAGAAAGATGCCAACAATTTCTGAGAAATAGAAGTAGATAAAATTCAGAGGAAAAGTGAGTGGAACAACATCTCTACCATGAGAGTGATACTGAACTTTTTCTTCTGTATTCAAACTCTATTCATATATTTAAAAGGATAATAATAGCTTTGGCCACTTTAGTTTTTGGCTTTTTTCTTTCTCACGATTCTCAACCATGTGAATGATGATGTATATCACTGCATTTTTGTTATTTATAATGATTTATTCATGAAACATCTTATAGTACACGGCCGGTTGTCTTCCAAATTTAATTTCTACACGTACATCTGTGCTTTTTTGTTACAGTGGAGAGGTCTTTGGGCCAACATCTTTTCATCAAAAGGTTATAGAGTGTTCTCACACTTAGCAGTTTCAATGGACAAAAGAATTGCTTTTTTCGTAGCATTTTCCCAACTGCTCAGGATATTGGAATGGCTACATGCATAGAACAAATGACTCTTCTGACATTGGACACTGAATGGCTCTACTTTCTCACACATTCTTGGACCATGTAGTGTTTTTCCTGTGCAGGGCCTGTGACCTACAGATGGCTATGGCAGATTCAATAAAATGAAAGAAACAAAAAACACAAAGATGTTCATTATTACATTATTCTACATTTTTCTTTTTCTTCTCATGGGATTGTTTGACAGTGGCTAAATTTTAGTGGTTGGCATTTAACACAAATGATTGGTGGTACAGGATCTTGCTATACAGAACGTTATTTTAGCAGAATTGATTTCTAAAATGCTGCTCACTTATAGGCAGGGGAATTATAAATTTTAGCACAGGGTTGATCTATATATACTTCCAAAGGGAAAAGGTCTCCTTTGGCAGTAGAAAGACTTGAAGTAAAAATTACTTAGAAAAGTTCTATATTTGAGAAGGGAGACATGAAATAAAATAATGTTTTTATTAAATTATTTTAACTTTTACTATTTATCTTTTAGAGATAGCATCTTTCTCTGTTGCCTAAGCTAGAGTATAGTGGCACAATCATTGTTCACTGTAACCCCAAACTCTTGGGTTCAACTGATCCTCCTGGCTCAGCCACCAGCACATGCCACCATGCCCAGCCAAAATAACATTTTAATCAAATAGATGGTAAATTATAATCTTAGGAAGTATTATAATTCTAGTACTCAAATATCTTTCAGTATTAATATTATTTGAATAATCCTAGGGTAGATCATTATGACATTTACTTGGAAAGCAAATAATAATGCTGATTGGTTGTGAAATAAATGCAAATAACTTTTATGTTAAAGAAAGCTGATATCTTCAAGAAAGGCAGTCCTGACATTCTTTGATTTTCTTTTGGCTTCTGTTTTGAAAAATGGTAAAATATTAGAGGATTAATGTCAGACTTGTCTGACACAATGTTTTCTTCTTGTTTTGAATATTCACCTACTAATATCATGGTGTTCCTTTGGTTTTGAGATACTTTTAACAGTTAATGGGTGCGATGAGAAAGAATCATAATAATACTCGGTGATCTGCTTGGTGCGGTGGCTCACGCCTATAATCCCAGCACTTTGGGAGTCCAAGGCAGGTGGATCACAAGGTCAAGAGATTGAGACCATCCTGGCCAACATAGTGAAACTCCGTCTCTACTAAAAGTACAAAAATTAACTGGGCATGGTGGCGCCTTCCTGCAGTTCCAGCTACTCAGGAGGCTGAGGCAGGAGAATCATTTGAACCTGGGAGGTGAAGGTTGCAGTGAGCTGAGTCGGTGCCACTGCACTCCAGCCTGAGCAACAGAGCAAGACTCCATCAAAGACAAAACAAAACAAAAAATAAAAACAAAAAAAAATCTCTGTGATCTGGAGAGGTATTAGGAGGGGGTAAGGTAGTGGATAATGTCAAGGGCTTTAGCATTAAATCAACAGGGCTTCCGGTTCTAAATTTTATGTGTGATTCTGGGCAGGATTTGTTTATTATTATTATTTTTTAATTTCAAAGCTTTGGTTTCTTCATCTGCAAAATGCTGCTGTAGTATTTCAAACACCAAGGTCTACCACCTTAGAAAATAACTCTGTAAGTGGCAATTTTGGTCAGAACAAACATGTCACATTAATGGAATTGTGTTTATCAAGCTGATTGGGAGGAGTCATTTTGGAGTCCCTAGGGCAGGACTGTGGTAGGGATGTAGGGAGGCACATGGCCTATTGTGGAAGACGATGGGGTGTGGTATGCAGAGTGGAGTAGAACTTGTCCAGGATGGCTCACAATTGTTTGGTAGGGGGTAGCGAGTTGACAGCAGAGTCCTGGTTGAAGGAAAGCCAGCTGTTAAGTAAGAAGCTCTTGTCTTTTCAATGACCACATAAGTACAGAAATGACAGGATAAGTAAAGATGTTAGTACCTGGAAGAATGGTAAACAGGATGTGGAATGTGGATAAATGGTTTGGAACTAACAGGGTGATAAAAGCAACTACCTGCTACATAACATGGAAGAAGCATGTGCGCTGTCTACAGCTGTGAGCTTGGCCACTAAAAGTTGTAAACTATACACTTGTGTGTTATTAGCATTATGATTTTTGAGCAATGGGTTGGAAAAATGTAGCCTCAGGGCCAGCTTTCTGAGATTATGACCTGTGTAAAAGCAAAAGACTTTGTGCTTATAAGGACCTGGTGCTTAGTTTGAGCCTTCTTTGACATTTTTAATATTTTTTGAATAGGGAGCCTGCATGCTTATTTGGCATTGAGCCCTAGACATTTTGTAGGCAGTCCTGTATAGCATACCTACAACAGACATGTGGTTTTTGAATCAGTCACCCCACATCCTTGCCTGGGGGACATTTGACGATATCTGAGTTGTTTTTCATTGTGATAGCTGGTGTATGCTCCTGGCATCTATTTCATAGAGTCCAAAGATGCTATAATCAAGCTGAATGTGATGGCTCACACCTGTAATCACAGCAGTTTGGGAGGCTGAGGTGGGTAGATCACTTGAGATCAGGAGTCTGAGACCAGCCTGGCCAACATGATGAAATCCTGTCTCTACTCAAAATACAAAAATTAGCCTGTAATCTCAGCTACTCAGGAAGCTCAGGCAGGAGAATCGCTTGAACCAGGAGGTAGAGTTTATGGTGAGCCAAGATCATGCGGAGATCATGTAATGAGCAGAGATCACTGCACTCCACTCCAGCCTGGGCAACAGAAAGACACTCCGTCTCAAAAAAAAAAAAAAAAAAAAGAAAAAAGAAAAAGAAAAAAGATGCAGTAAACATCCTATAATGCACAAGTGACAGCCTTGTAATAAAGAATTACTTGATTTAAAATAGCTATAGTGCCGATGTAGAGAAACCCTTATTTAGACTATTTTACTAAAACAAATCCGTCTGTGGATCCCTGGACAACATTACTGTTACCAAATTTGGGAAGGTGCAAGGTTAACTGGTAAACTACAAAGGAATTAAGCTCCATCTAGTTCTGTATTGCATATTTTGCATGGCATTCCTGTTAATGGGAGGATGTATTTTCATAACTGAGTCAAGGTATCATAAAGTTGAACCTAATGGATGCCAGGGGAGACTCATTTCACTTGGCATCTATAAATAGCTCACCAGCAGCACCTGTGTAACTCTTATAAGCCTTTTTTAAAAATCTGGCGATGAAAAGTTGGAATCTGGCTGAATGATCAGAAAAGCTTCTTTTCTAAGTGTCAAATCACACTTCTTGCTATAGTTCACTTCTGGGTCAGTTTCCTATTAGCTCAGAAATAAAAGACCATCTCACTACCTTACATGCATAGGTTAGAACCATTCCCTGTTTAAGGTAGGGTTTTCTTAAAGATTTTTGGAATAGATGCTTTGCCATATAAACAGGGCCCGGTCAGCTATATACTCTGTTGTTTTGTTCATTTGTTTTCGTGGGTTATAAAAATTGAGCCAAACAGCCTTGTGCCCTAGAGATTATTTTACATGGGCCAACATTGTGGGTTTCCTCCCTATGTAGGCAGGGTTGCTTCAGTCACAGGAAAATGATTTTATGGCCCCAGATCTATCACCTACATCTAAGGTTCCTGTCAGAAATGTGGACAAGTATGACCAAGGACATGAAAGGAAAACAGGTGATGGGAAATGGACGGACTCATTGATGTAATTATAAAAATAACTTAAAATGCATACCCTAATTACTGTGGGACAATCACAGTCCATTTGTGCAAGAAAGCCAGCAGCGTTGTTTTAAATTTAAATTTCAGACCATGGAGTTTTCTTTTGCATTTCTTCCCCAGATGTTTCTTCCCACTTGGCATGAATACTCCTTATCACTCTTCTGGAAAGACTTAAGGATTAACTGCTATTAAATTACATTATTTCCAAAGCAAATTTAAGTGTAGTCATGGATTCTAAGTCTCATTTCTCTGCTTTCAAAATGCTAACATATTGGTTGTCTGAACTTTGTAATCTCAATAGAATTTTAAAAAGTGGTTTTCATGATATTATTACAATGACCGCATTTTAAACACATCCTAGAACTCAAGACCTCAGATAAAGTAATGCAATCTGGAGTTTCTCAGGCTCTTCAACATCTGAAATGTTTCATATGAGAGAGATTGCACACATCAGGAGCTCTTATCATCTCTGATAAAATCTTAGAATGTCTACTCTTTACATATAGCACCAACTACAAAAGACTAAATCAATCCTATTAAAGAGTGATTTTAATAAATAGGTTGGTATAATAGTAGTTGCGGTTTTTGCCATTACTTTTAAATGACGAAAACCATAATTACTTTTGCACCAACCTAGTACTACTGAGGTTTATTTTTTTATATGTGGACAAGTGAAAGTTTGTTTCTGAATAATTTTTACGTTTACAATCTTTTAGTAGTATTTTTCACCCTACAGATATGTAAACAATAACTTTATATATTATACTTTTCTTTTATGTATTTTTTTTTTGAGATGGGGTCTCACTCTTGTTGCCCAGGCTGCAGTACAGTGGTGTGATCTCGGCTCCCTGCAAACTCCACCTCCCAGGTTCAAGCAATTCTCTTGCCTCAGCCTCCCAAGTAGCTGAGATTACAGGTGCCTGCCACCATGCCCAGCTAATTTTTATATTTTGGTAGAGACAGGGTTTCACCATGTTAGTCAGGCTGGTCTTGAACTCCTGACCTCAGGTGATCTGCCCACCTCAGCCTCTGAAAGTGCTGGGATTACAGGCGTGAGCTCCACGCCCGGCCAGGATTGGATTTTTATAACCCACAAAAACAAATGAACAAATTGATTATGCTTTTCTAAGCTAATTATAACTCAATCATTCTGATCTAGGTAGATTATTCTTCCTAAGAATTGTTTTCTCAATGTGTCAAAAATAATTTTAAAATAAAACTGGAGGAATAATTTGTGTAAATTATTCTATAGAAGAAAAAAAATAAGAAAAGTTATCTATTTTCTAAGATGTGTTATAGATTGAATTGTGTTTCCCCAAGTTCATATGCTGAAGTCCTAAACCCCAGTAGCTCAGAATTAACTATATTTGGATATAAGGTCTTTAAAGAAGAGATTGAGTATAAATGATTGTTAAATTGGTCCTTAAGCCAATAGTGCATTTATAAGAAGAGATTAGGACACGGACACACGCAGAGGGAATACCATGTGAGGAGACACAGGGAGAAGAAGGCCATCTGTGAAACAAGAAGAAAGGGTTGGAACAGATCCTTCTCTCTTGGTTTTTAGAAGAAACCAACCCTGCTGTTACCTCAATCTTGGACTTCTAGCCACTAAAAATGTGAGAAAATAAGTATTTGCTTGAGCTCCCCATTCTGTGGGTTTTTTTTTTTTTTTTTGGCAACCCTAGGAAACTAAACATCATACAACTATTTTTTGGCAAAGAAGATGGATTTTACCTTTGATTTTATTTTATTTTTTTAGCATTCATAGTTGTATCTTGCTAATAACAAATGTTCAATATTTGAAGGTAAAATAAATAATTACCCTTTGTAGCATAGACCCCCAGAAGTTCATCAAAAGTTCATATGTCAACTTCTAGAACAATGCAATTCAGGACTACATGTGCCCCCCAGCCCCTTTGCATCTAAGTGGGCTGCTTGATCATGTCTCCTTATCAGAGAATTACAGGGAATGATTGACAACTGGCTTTTTTTGGACAAACATGGAAGGAGCACATATGCCTTATTCATTCTCTTTTCATTTCTGCCTCTTGGATATGAATGCCCAAGGCAATTCAGTGCTGAAGATTCTGAAGCCTCTATCAGCCTGAATCCCTAAGAGAGTGAACAGAACAGAAGCACATCCTCACCCCATGTAAACTTCTTCATCTCTAGGAGACTGTTACTTAAATGAGAAATAACCGCTGCTGTATTAAACCATTGAGATTATATGGCTCATTTGTAGAGCAGATAGCATTATCCTAAGCTGTATAGACATGGTTATATGCAGCATGTACTGCTAAGATAAAAAACTAAAATATATGGCAATGGCTTAGCAGTCAGACAGCAACCAAAGAGGAAACATGCTGCAGAAAGAACCACATTTTTTTTTCTGAGATGGAGTCTCCTTTTTTCGCCCAGGCTGGAGTGCAATGGGGAGATCTTGGCTCACTGCAACCTCTGCTTCCCGGGTTTAAGTGATTCTGGTGCCTCAGCCTTCCGAGTAGTTGGAACTACAGGTGCCTGCCACAACACCTGGCTAATTTTTGTATTTTTGGTAGAGGCGGGGGTTCTACCATGTTGGCTAGGCTGGTCTCAAACTCCTGACCTCAGGTGATCCACCTACCTTTGCCTTCCAAAGTGCTGGGATTATAGGTGCAAGCCACTGCACATGGCCAGAACCACATATTTTATGGCTTTAACAAAATATTTGGTAAAATTTTGCCTGTAATACATTGAAAGACTGACTACTTGTTTACTAAGCCTGTAGGGGGAAAAGGTTGGAAAAAGTCAGATATTAATAGCTTATGTTGCTTGTCATTTACTGAGTAGAGCAAATTATTACAAGGAAAGAGGTGAGCTCAGACAATAGTTGATGTGATTGAGAGCTTACAGAGATGAGAATAAAACTGTGCAGGAATTGAGGCCTCCTGGGGTTGGAAAAGCTTCCATTGCCAAAATGAGATGTAAGGCCTAAAAAGCTTTCGGTCTCAAAGGCCTATTAAGTCTCAGCACTGTGTCAAAGACCACATCAGGTATGGATTTTCTCATCCATCTAATTTTTTTTTTTGAGATGGAGTCTCACTCTGTCGCCCACACTAGAGTGCAGTGGTGAGATCTCGGCTCACTGCAACCTCTGCCTCCCGGGTTCAAGCCATTCTACTGCCTCAGCATCCTGAGTAGCTGGGATTACAGGCACGTGCCACCATACCCAGCTAATTTTTGTGTATTTAATAGAGACAGGGTTTCACCATGTTGGTCAGGCTGGGCTTGAACTTCTGACCTTATGATCCTCCCACTTCTGCCTCCCAAAGTGCTAGGATTACAGGCTTGAGCCACCGTGCCCAGCCATCTGATTGTTATAGTAGCAGTATAGTCACCATGGAGAGCTATTGCAGTGAAACCAAGGAGTAGACCAAGTTTGAGGACAGTATTTAGAAAGAACTTTGGGTATTATTCCTGATACACGGATGCAAAGAATCAATGGTAGCGCAGCCAGATTTAGCAAATACAAATATAGGACACTTGGTTAAATGTGGATTTCAGATAAACAACAAATAATGTTTTAGTATAGGTGTGTCCCTTTTAATCTATACTATAGTAAATATATTATACAATATCTGGGGCAAACTAATATGAAAACATTATTTAGTATAGGTATTTAGCATAGGTATGTCCTTTATAATTTATTCTATGGTAAATATAGTATATAACGTGTGGGTCATACTAATACTAAAACATTATTTGTTGTTTATATGAAACTCAAATTTAACTGTGGGCACTCTGTTTTGTCTGGCATCCATAATTCATGGGTCATGAGGATTTCAAAGGGAGCTATACCACAAAGAAGGCATAAGTTCAATACACTGAGCATTGAAGTCTTTAAATAACACTTGGGTCCACTCCCAAAACTGCAAGAACATGGGAACATGGGAAGTGAACATGGGAATCTGAGAAGCCTGCTGTGAGGACATTACTTCCTAATGTCTACTTCAGATGTAGCCATGGAGAATAATATTTAAGGAAGAAATTTACAGAAAGAAGAGTTGAGGGCTACAGAGAACAATGAACAAGGACATTTCTCCTAGAGATAGAATCAGGATCTACTCAAATATTTCCAGTGCTAGGGCATTTGCACCTTCCTGTGGTTTTCTATGATTTCTGTGTATGTTGCCACTGAATCTCCTATTTTGCTTGTCATGACTGATGATGTTTGTTGCACCTATCCTTGCTCTGTTGTTTTATATTGACTGTGAGCAATTGTATACAAGTTGATCATAACATAATTCATTATTTTCTAGATTATGAAGAACCCTGTGTGGATTGGAGGACAGAGGTCCTAGACTTTGAGCTGGGTGCCGTAATGTGATGAAGCTTCATGTAGTTCCCTAGAGAGAAGTATAAGAGTTCTGTGTGTGGGAGGGAGTCCACACATAGACATTGAGAGGCTACAAGGGCTGAATATTGCAGCAATCTGCCTCTCGAGTCAGTTTTTTCCCTTCACGTAGGAAAGGGTCAGTAAATTTTTTGGTCAAATTTCAAAAAGTAAATATTTGACACTTTGCAGGCCAAGAGGTAAAATAGGGGACATTATGTAGGTACTTTAATAACAACGATTTTAAACTGTAAAACACATCCTTGGCTGGCAGGCCACATAAAAATAGGCAGGAGGCTGGATCTGACCCAAGCCTGTAGTTTTTGATTCTTGGTACTGAGTTGTTGGTAGGAAGCAGCTTCCTAGCTAGGGATTTTTTTTTGCCCAAGCTCCTTTGCATTTTTATGGAATCATGTGACTGACTAGTTATTAACAATGAAATGTGAGCAGAGTAAGTCACTTTTAATATAAAAGTGTGCCATTTCCACATTTTCCTTCCTGTGTCATCACCTGATTTTAATGCATAGACAACCTAGAAAGTCAACAATTAAAAATACAAAATAGAAATTAGTTGGCTCCATAAGAAGAGGCTATAACTCCATAAGCAGATGTCTATAACTCCAAGGATAGACATATTGGTATATTATGTGAAAAAGTAATGCATTTCTATTACATTAAGCCAATGGATTCTTGAGTTTTATTTACTGCAGCTAGTGTTATCCTAATTAAAATACTACTCATTTCGTTGATACGTTTCAAGACTGCAAAAGCATATTTACATGCAGTGTCCCTCCAGAAGCCTAGAATTCTTGTCGATTAAACACTTTTTGATATTTTGTTAATTTTGACAGATCAAATGTTCATGCTTCTTTATCAGTATATTGGCTCCACTTTTAGTACAATAAGTCTATGTTACATTTTCATTGGCTTTTACTCATTTAGTTTTTGAAATCTACACACAAATTATAAACTTATATCTTTAAAAATATATATATACATTTGAGATGGAATCTCAAAATCTAATCCACAGGTATTACAAAGCATTATTTTGCTGTTGTTTTTTTTTTTTTTTTTTTCTTTTTTTTTTTTTTTTTTTTTTCAATGGAGTCTCACCCTATCGCCCAGACTGGAGTGCAATGGCGCGATCTTGGCTCACTACAACCTCTGCCTCCCAGGTTCAAGCGTTTCTCCTTCCTTGGCCTCCTGAGTAGCTGGGATTACAGGCACAGGCCATCACGCCCAGCTAATTTTTTGTATCTTTAGTAGAGACAGGGTTTTACCATGTTGGCCAGGTTGATCTTGAACTCCTGACCTCTTCATCCACCCACGTTGGCCTCCCAAAGTGCTTGGATTATAGACGTGAGCCACCTGGCCCCGCCTAAAAACATTTTTAAGTTAAGCACCTACTATTAAGGGAGATGTTCATGCACTGTGGAAACTTTTAAAGCTTTATCAAGTTATTTGTTTTATATATGTTCACTTTGTCACTCAACTAGTGAGAAATTGGCTGCTTTATAATATCACCATATAATCTGAATAGATAGTATGAAGTTATATGAATGGCAAGGTTATTTTAACTTTTTAGTTCACATACTTGTATGGTCATTAATTTGGGGAAGGGGAGTACTCTTACTGAAACATATATTGTTTCCGACCTCTCTTTTTCTCTCTAATGGCACATAAAATCTGAGGTCCTTTGATCAAATATTTTAATCAAAATATTTTAATATAAATCAAAATTTTTATTCAAATATTTATTAAAATGACTAGAAATTATTGAATCTTTGAAGAGGTACAGATTAGACACAGAAGAAAAAAGAATGAGGAAGTCAAAAAAACTGAGATGCTCTCAAAACAACTTCTTATATTTGATGTCACCAAACAAAGCATATCAGATAATTAAAGATGTCTTAAGGCTCATTCAGTGCACATGGGGAGGAAAGATCCAAAATTAAAGGCTCTGTTTTTCTCAGCATGCTCTCTAACTAGAAGTCATTTCCTGGTACCCTCTGGAAGCTAAAATTCACTTTCCTTTTGAAAATCAGTTTGATACGTATGAAATCTTAAAAGACAATTTAAAGTTGTGGACTTTTAAAAGTGTATAACATATTTGAATGATCACACTGTATAGAATAAATTAAAGTGCGTGTGATATTTCTGGTTTGATGTTAGAAATAGAAATATCATTAACATGGGTCAATAAGTTCCATATTATACAAATTTTTGTTGATGTAATAGGTGTGACTCAGGCTTCTATATATTACATATATCAGATAAATAAAAAATAATATGCTCCCCAAGTGGTAAACAAATGCAAACAAAATTTCAGCTGAATGACACCTCACCAACTCCTCTTATTTGCCTGTGGGCTTTAGTTTTTCAGGTTTTTGGGGGCCTGGATTCCTGGGGGACACCCCAGCTTAGGTATCTACTTTCTGCTGTCTGCTAATTTCAATAGCACTTGTCCATAAGCCTTCAAACTTCTTACATTTTGTTACTGTCTCATCCTCTTCCATTCTTTCCATTTTGTGGGTGCATGACATTTTTTTGGGAAAAATATTTTGTTTTCATATTTGTCAAATCTTAGGAGAATGTGAAATTTGATATCTATCAAATATATCATGCTTGTTTGTAAGTTCAGTGTTTTCTTTGATAGTAGGGTAAACATAGCTTGATATTGGTGAAAACTGGGTTTTAAATATGTGTGATAGTTTTCTCAGAGGGAAACATCTACTTTTATCAAAACAGTAACAGTCCTCTCAGGAACAAACACTCTCTGACCACCAACCATAAGTGCACAAGTTACTCACATCTTTAAAACAGCACAAGAAATGGTCAACAGAATCTACCTTGGTTTGTTATAAATAGCTGGAATCTTACACTGGGAATTTAATCTCATGCTCTTGGAGCCTAAATCTTATACTAATTTACTCAAGGCTAGTAATGCACTTTTGTTTCTCTCCTGAGAGGAAAAATATGAAAATATAATTAGACAGTTTGTTCTTGGATATGTTGGATTTAAAGGAATCAGCAAACTTATTCTCCAAAGAGCCAAATAAGTATATTTGGCTTTGAGGGCCATGTGGTCTCTGCCACAATTACTCAACTTTGTCATTCAAAAGGAGCCGTAAACAATAGGCAAACAAACAGGACACCAGGGGTGAATCCATTTAGCCTAATGGGTAAGGCTCCAGAAGACCATGGATGTATTTTAAATGAAGTTTTTTAGTAGTTCACATAACAATGAAAACAACAAGAACAACAAATTGTTGTTATATTGATTATCATTGCAATCAACCAAGCCAATATCAGTTGACTGTGAAATAATTTTTAGCTAATTTGAAATTTCTTTATACCCAAGAGTTTACCCTGGAGCTACTAAAACACAGGCAGTTATGTGAAGCATCTGAAATAAGACGGGGTTTAAAGACATGGTTAGCTAAAGCAGAAATGAGAGACAATAGTTTATATTGAAGTTTCCTTTGTTTTTGTTTTTATCTCATCTTTTCAAGTTTGTGTAGCTCTATGGGATAACATATGATGGCGATCCTCAGTCTTTAGCATGTATAAGAATCATTTATAGTGATTGCTGGGCACTACTACAAGAAACTCTGAATTAGTAAGTCTGGCATGGTGCCTGGAAATTTGTATTTTGAAGTTTTCAAGTGCACTACTTCAGTAAAATCACCCAAGGAAATCTTTACCTTATACATACTTGAGCAGATAATATGCTCCATGTTATATTTGAGAATAGTAACATTTTATATTAGGTTTGTAGAGTTATGACCTTTTTTATTCCTCTGCTGCTAACCTAACTGGGAATACCAACTGTCATTTTAAGATACAGTCAGAGGGCCAGGCGTGGTGGCTCACGTCTGTAATCCCAGAACTTGGGAGGCTGAGGCAGGTGGATCACTTGAGGTCAAGAGTTTGAGACCAGCCTGACCAATGCGGTAAAATCCTGTCTCTACTAAAAATAAAAAAATTAGCTAGGCATGGTGACATGCACCTGTAGTACCAGTTACTTGAGAGGCTGAGACAGGAGAATTGCTTGAAGCTGGGAGGTGGAGGTTGTAGATCATGCCACTGCACTTCAACTGGGCAACAGAGCAAGATTCCTTCTTAAAAATAAATGAATATAATTAATAGAATAAAATAAAAAAAGAGATTTTAAAAAAGCACATGCTTTGTAATACCTGTAGATTTATGGTAACTGGTAGAATGAAGGACAGATAATTGCATAAGATTGGATTGTGCAATTGCATAATTAATCTTAGAGAACAGCTATATTTCTTTTTTATTACAAACGTCATGTGTTTTAAAACTTAATTTCAGATTTTATTGAGGGGATCGATCCAAGATGGCCATTTAGGAATAGCTCAGGATTGCAGCTCCCAGTGAAAGCACAGAGGGTGAGTGGATGCCGCATTTTTATTGCACACAGACTAGGAAATTCCCAGGCAGAGGAGCTCCATGGGTCGCCAGTGCGGCTGTTTCAGCCAGCACGGCTGTGCCGGCAGGCATGGCTATTTGCCCCGCGAGGCTGCTTTGTCAGCGTCCTGGAGCAGCAGTTCTCCATACAAAATACACTGGTCCATGTGCCCTTTTGGCAGGCTATTGGAGCCACGGGAAGTCACCCATTCGTCTGTTTAAAAAGGGGACTGAACAGGGAACCAGGACAGCAGATTCCAGGGCAAAAAAAGCGCCACGAATCTCAGTGCCGCTGTTTAAGCCAGCGCAGTGAGTCGCCGCATGGGAAAACACACAGATCCTGGTGCCTCTTCAACAGGTGACTGGAACACCAACTTGAAAAAAAAAAAAAAAGGCACTGAGGCAGGGAGCCAGGCAATCAGGCTCGGCTGGTCCCACCCCCACAAAAGAACAGCAATCAGAAACTCTCTGGATTGAGAGTTTCACAGAAAGCGCAGCTGAACCCAGGACGGTCCAGCTCTGTGGGGGAGGGGCGTCCACAATTACCAAGGCAGCCCACCACTACGGAGGTAGTCAGCCAATGCTGAGGCAGCCTGCCATTGCCAAGGCAACCCGCCATTGCTGAGGCAGCCCGCCATTGCCGAGGCAGCCCGCCATTTCCAAGGCAACCCGCCACTAAAGAGAGACTCTGCCTTAACAGAGGCGGGCCACCATTGCAGAGGCAGTTCTAACTACAGCCATATAAACAGGACTACAGGGAAGTTCACTCGGCAGCTGGGCAGAGCCCACAGCAGCTCAGCAAAGCCTCTACAGGCAGACAGTGACTGGGCTGCCTCCTTGCTGGGCAGGGCAGCTCTGAAGGAAAAAAAAGGAAGACAACAGCGTAACAGAAACTCATAAATAAAGCACTAAATCCCTGGGACAGAGCACCTGGGAACAAAAAGCGGTTTATGAGTTCTGCTGCAGCAGACCTAAATGTACCTGCCCAGCAGCTCTGAATGAACAACAGAGCTCACAGCTCAGCATTTGAGCTCCTATAAAGAAGAGACTGTCTCCTCAAGCAGCTCCCTGACCCTTGTATATCCAAAGAGCCACCTCATAAAGGAGATATCAGACAGACACTTGGTGGGTATCCTTCTGGGACAAAGATAGCAGAAGAAGAAAACTGGTAACAACCCTTACTGTTCTGCAACTGCTGCAGGTGATCCCCAGGCAAGCAGGACCTGGAGTGGACCTCAGCAGACCTACAGCAGAGGGGCCAGACTGTCAGAAGGAAAACCAAGAAACAGAAATAATCTCATCATCAACAAACAGAACGCCCACTCAGAGACCCAATCTGACAGCCAGCAACTACAAAGACGACAGGTGGATAAACCCATAAAGTTGGGAAGAAACCAGTGCAAAAAGGATGAAAACACCAAAACCAGAACACCTCTCCTCCTACAGGGGATCACAACTCCTTACCAGCAAGGGAACAAGGTTGGATGGAGAACGAGTGTGATGAAATGAGAGAATCAGACTTCAGAAGGTGAGTAGTAAGAAACTTCTGTGAACTAAAAGAACATGTTCTAACCCAATGCAAAGAAACTAAGAATCATGAAAAAAGATTTGACGAAATGCTAATGAGAATGGACAAAATAGAAAGGAATATAAGTGAATTGATGGAGCTGAAAAACACAACACGAGAACTTCGCAAAGCAAGCACAAGTATCAACAGCCAAATTGACCAAGCAGAATAAAGGATATCAGAGGTCGAAGATCAACTCAATGAAATAAAAAGGGAAGGCAAGACTGGAGAAAAAAGGTAAAAAGGAATGAACAAAGTCTCCAAGAAATGTGGGACTATGTGAAAAGACCTAATCTACATTTGATAGGTGTACCTGAATGCGATGAAGAGAATGAATCCAAGCTGGAAAATACTCTTCAGGATATTATCCAGGAAAACTTCCCCAACCTAGCAAGGCAGGCAAATATTCAAGTCCAGGAAATATAACACCACAAAGATATTCGTCAAGAAGAGCAACCCCAAGGCACATAATTGCCAGATTCACCAGGGTTGAATGAAGGGTTGAAATGAAGGAGAAAATACTAAGGGCAGCCAGAGAGAAAGGTCGGGTTACCCACAAAGGGAAGCCCATAAGACTCACAGCAGATCTCTCAGCAGAAACCCTACAAGCCAGAAGAGAGTGGGGGCCAATATTCAACATCCTTAAAGAAAAGAACTTTCAACCCAGAATCTCCTATCCAGTCAAACTAAGCTTCATAAGTGAAGGAAAAATAAAATCCTTTGGGAACATGCAAGTACTCAGAAATTTCGTCACGACCAGGCCAGCTTTACAAGATCTCCTGAAAGAGGCTCTACACATATAAAGGAACAAGCAGTACCAGCCACTCGAAAAACATACCTAATGGTAAAGAGAATCAACACAATGAAGAATCTGCATCAACTAATGGGCAAAACAGCCAGCTAGCACCAAAATGGCAGTATCAAATTCACACATAATAATATTGACCCTAAATGTAAATGGACTAAATGCCCCAATCAAAAGACACAGACTGGCAAATTGGATAAAAAGCCAAAACCCATCAATGTGCTGTATACAGGAAACCCATCTCACATGCAAGGATACACAAAGGCTCAAAATAAAGGGATGGAGGAAGATTTACCAAGCAAATGGAGAGCAAAAAAAAAGCAGGAGTTGCAATTCTCATCTCTGATAAAATAGACTTTAAAGCAACAAAGATCAAAAGAGACAAAGAAGGACATTACATAATGGTAAAAGGATCAATGCAACAAGAAGAGCTAACGATCCTAAATACATATGCACCCAAAACAGGAGCACCCAAATACATAAGGCAAGTTCTTAATGACTTAGAAAGAGACTTAGACTCCCACACAATTATAGTGGGACACTTTAACACCCCATTGTCAATATTAGACAGATCAACCAGACAGAAAATTAACAAGGATATCCAGGACTTGAACTCAGACCTGGACCAAGCAAACCTAATAGACATTTACAGAACTCTCCACCCCAAATCCACAGAATATACATTCTTCTCAGCACCACCTCACACCTACTCTTAAATCAACCACATAATTGGGAGTAAATCACTCCTCAGGAAAGGAAAAAAATGGAAATCATAACAAACAGTCTCTCAGACCACAGTGCCATCAAGTTAGAACTCAGAATTCAAAAACTAACCCAGAACCGCACAGCATCATGGAAATTGAACAACTTGCTCTTGAATGTTGACTGGATAAACAATGAAATGAAGAGATAAATAAAGATGTTCTTCAAAACCAACGAGGATGAAGACACAACATACCAGAATCTTTGGGACACATTTAAAGCAGTCTCTAGAGGAAAATATATAGCAATAAGTGCCCACATGAGACGCAAGGAGAGATCAAAAATTGACACCCTATCGTCAAAACTGAAAGAGCTAGAGAAGCAAGATCAAAAAACCTCAAAGTCTAGCAGAAGAGAAGAAATAGCAAACTGACAGAAGAGCAGAAGATCAAATACCGCATGTTCTCACTCATAGCCGGGTGTTGAACAATGAGAACACATGGACACAGGGAGGGGAGCACTACACACTGGGGTCAGTTGGGGGGAAATAGGGGAGGGACGGTGGGGGGTGGGAAGCTAGGGAGAGATAGCAAGGGGAGAAATGCCAGATGTAGGTGATGGGGAGGAAGGCAGCAAATCACACTGCCACGTGTGTTCCTATGCAACAATTTTGCATGTTCTTCACATGTACCCCAAAACCTAAAATGCAATAAAATAAATAAATGGGAAAAAAAAAGAAATAGCTAAGATCAGAGCAGAACTGAAGAAGATAGAGACACAAAAAACCCTTCAAAAAAATCAATAAATCCAGGAGCTGGTTTTTTGAAAAGATCAACAAAATAGACAGACCACTAGCCAGATTAATAAAAAAGAAAAGAGAGAATAACCAAATTGATGCAATAAAAAACGATCAAGGGGATATCACCACAGATTCCACAGAAATTCAAACCATCATCAGAGATTATTACAAACAACTCTATGCACATAAACTAGTAAACCTGGAAGAAATGGATAAATTCCTGGACACTTGCCTCCTCTCAAGCCTAAACCAGGAAGAAGCCAAAACCCTGAACAGACCCATAACAAGGTCTGAAGTTGAGGCAGCAATTAAGAGCTTACCACCCAAAAAAAGCCCAGGTCCAGACAGGTTCACAGCCGAATTCTACCAGACATACAAAGAGGAGCTGGTACCATTCCTTCTGAAACTATTCCAAACAATACAAAAAGAGGGAATTCTTCCCAAATCATTTTATGACATCAACATCATCCTGATTCCAAAACCCGGCAGAGACTCAACAAGAAAAGAAAACTTCAGGCCAATATCCATGATGAACATAGATGCAAAAATCTTCAATAAAATACTGACAAGCCGATTGCAACAGCACATCAAAAAGCTTATCCACCATGATCAAGTAGGCTTCATCCTGGGGATGCAAGGCTGGTTCAACATACGCAAGTCTATAAACGTAATTCACCACATAAACAGAACCAAAGACAAAAACCTCATGATTATCTCAACTGATGCAGAGAAGGCCTTTGACAAAATTCAACAGCCCTTTATGCTAAAAACCCTCAATAAGCTAGGTATTGACGGAACATATCTCAAAATAATAAAAGCTATTTATGACAAACCAACAGCCAATATCATACTGAATGAGCAGAAACTGGAAGCATTCCCCCTGAAATCTGGCACTAGACAAGGATGCCCTCTCTCACCACTCCTATTCAATACAGTACTGGAATTTCTAGCCAGAGCAATCAGGCAAGAAAAAGAAATAAAGTGTATTCAAATAGGAAAGGAGGAAGTCAAATTGTCTCTATTTGCAGACAACATGATTGTATATCTAGAAGACCCCATCGTCTCAGCCCCAAATCTCCTGAAACTGATAAGCAACTTCAGCAAAGTCTCAGGATACAAAATCAATGTGCAAAAATCACATGCATTCCTATACACCAATAACAGACTTAAAGAGAGCCAAATCAAGAACTAACTGCCATTCACAATTGCTACAAAGAGAATAAAATACCTAGGAATACAACTAACAAGGAACATAAAGGACCTCTTCAAGGAGAACTACAAGCCACTACTCAACAAAATAAGAGAGGACACAAACAGATGGAGAAACATTCCATGTTCATGGTTAGGAAGAATCAATATCGTGAAAATGGCCATACTGCCCAAAGTAATTTATACATTCAATGCTATGCCCATCAAGCTACCAATGACCTTCTTCACAGAACTGGAAAAAACCACCTTAAACTTCACATGGAACCAAAAGAGAGCCCGCATAGCCAAGTCAATTCTAAGCAAAAAGAACAAAGTGGGAGGCATCACACTACCGGACTTCAAACTATACTACAAGGCTATAGTAATCAAAACAGCATGGTACTGGTACCAAAACAGAGATATAGACCAATGGAACAGAACAGAGGTCTCAGAGGCAACACAACTTATCTACAACCATCTGATCTTTGACAAACCAGTCAAAAACAAGCAATGGGGAAAGGATTCCCTGTTCAATTAATGGTGTTGGGAAAACTGGCTAGCCATGTGCAGAAAGCAGAAACTGGACCCTTTCCTGACACCTTACACTAAAATTAACTCCAGATGGATTAAAGACTTAAACATAAGACCTAACACCATGAAAACCCTAGAAGAAAATCTAGGCAAAACCATTCAGGACATAGGTGTAGGCAAGGACTTCATGACCAAAACACTAAAGCATTGACAACAAAAGCCAAAATAGACAAATGGGACCTAATCAAACTCCACAGCTTCTGCACAGCAAAAGAAACAGTCATTAGAGTGAATCGGCAACCAACAGAAGGGAAAAAAATTTTGCAGTTTACCCATCTGACAACGGGCTGATATCCAGAATTTACAAAGAACTAAAACAGATTTACAAGAAAAAAACAAACAAGCCCATTCAAAAGTGGGCAAAGGATATGAACAGATAACTTTACAAAAGAAGACATACATGAGGCCAACAAACATATAAAAAATGCTCATCATCACTGGTCATCAGAGAAATGCAAATCAAAACAACATTGAGATACCATCTCATGCCAGTTAGAATGGCGATCATTAAAAAATCTGGAGACAACAGATGCTGGAGAGGATGTGGAGAAATAGGAACAGTTTTACGCTGTTGGTAGGAGTGTAAATTAGTTCAACCATTGTGGAAGACAGTGTGGCGATTCCTCAATGACCTAGAAATAGAAATTCCATTTGACCCAGCATCCCATTACTGGGTATATATCCAAAGGATTATAAATCGTTCTACTATAAGGACAAGTGCACACGAATGTTCATTGCAGCACTGTTTACAATAGCAAAGACCTGGAACCAACACAAATGCCCATTGATGATAGGCTGGACAGGGAAAATGTGGCATATATACACCATGGAATATTATGCAGCCATCAAAAACGATGAGTTTGTGTCCTTTGTAGGGACATGGATGAACCTGGAAACCGTCATTCTCAGCAAACTGACAGAAGAGCAGAAGATCAAACACCGCATGTTCTCACTCATAGGTGGGTGTTGAACAATGAGAACACATGGACACAGGGAGGGAGCACTACACACTGGGGTCAGTTGGGGGGAAATAGGGGAGGGACGGTGGGTGGTGGGGAG